>NC_066889.1:7540628-7573128 GCF_022985175.1 Labeo rohita | reverse complement strand
TTTATAAACTGAAAGAGCTTTGTTGGCCTAAACCATAAGACATCAGTCATCTGGCATTACTGATTAACAACTTAGACCCTGTGAACCTTGCACTATTTATACTATTACTGCACAAAAAGCACACTGACTTGAAATATTGTCTAAATTGAAAGGTTATAATGTAAGTACGACTGATATTGGGCATATCTTCTGCAAAAAATGGCTGTAGGCTACCTGATATTTTTTAGGTGGGTAGAGTATCCAAAAAACTGTACTCAATTAAAAGTACAAGTAATTATATAAATAATTACTCAAGTAAAAATAATAATCTTAATAGTTATTCAGAGTAAAAATGTATCCAATGAAAAAACTACTCAAGTAGTGAGTTACTTGTTACTTTAGATCATAGGCATACTGTATTATTAGTGTCAGAAACTAACTTTTCTATTAAGAAAAGAAAAGCATTTTTTTAACAATACTATAGACTGTTACCAGTCTAATTTGTTTTTTAACATAAACAAAAGCCATCTTTATACTGCAAAAGTGTAACAGAAGCTGCATCTGACATGGCATTGATGTTTATTTAAGGCTGGAACACACTACACAACTTTTAAAATCAGAACATATTTTAAAATGCTGGATATCCTACACATAGTCAAAGAGGAAAAACTGTCCATCATACATTAAACTACTGAGGACTAAGGACTACCAGACTTTTAAGTTGTTCCGATCATCACAAACTTTTGCAGAAACGTGCACCTTATTGCTAGTAGATGCGTGACAAATGAAAACAATGTGTTCAAACTGATTCACGAACCAATTCAGACTAATTTGCCAACTTGTTTGATCAAGGCCTTGAACAGAATTGACTCAAAAGAGTGATTCATTCGCAAATGGCCCCCCACACACACACACACACACACAAAAGAGACAGCGCACTTGGAATAAACAATGCATTTCTTAACATGTATTACATTAAAATTAAGTGATGTTGAGGGATGTTACCCAGCGTAATGAAGTAAAAGTAGTTTTAGACATGTATTCAAGTTAAAGTACCCACCTTTAAATCTACTCTTAAAAGCGCATTTTTTCCAAAAATTTACTCAAGTAAATTAACAGATGAAATGTACTTCATTACTAACCACTAGGGGTGTACAATATATATCGTAATTGTTGCGATTTAACATTATCGCGTATACTGCAAAAACCAAACAAGCACACACCCAGAGAGTGCACGCATACACTATGAGATTACACGCAAACACTATGGCTACTTCACAAGCACATTTAGAGTTAACTCTTTCACTGCATGGTTTAGTCTATTAAAATACATTTAGAATTCCTCAAAATTCAATGTAAGGTGGCAAATATGCCCCCGTATGATTTTCATATGTCTTTTATATTTATATCATCTGATATTGTTGATGTCACATGAATTTTGATGTTTTTGTCCAAATATCAGCACGACTGCAGATGTGATATTGATTTCATGAACAGTTCAATAAACAAGAAGTTAATATTAAGTGACTTAGGGGAGCGCAGGGCACAAACTAGAGCAGGGTTAATTGTAACACACGTGGTTTAAATATGTCTACAAATGCTAGCATGACCACATTGACGGTATTTACTAGTTGCCATATCAACACTATATAGAGAAAAAAAGTGTGCTAAAATTCAAAAGCATTTTAAAGATATTACTGAATATTTATTTTATCATAGTAAAAATACATTTCTGGCTGAAGTAAATTTTTCATCTCAGTTTTAAGTATTCATTTAAAGTGAGACAAATCTGCTATTATTTTAATCTCCAATCTGTTATTTATCAGTTTGGATATAGCAGAAGACACTAACCAGTTTTAAAGTCCAGTTGTCCAGATGGGGAGTTGTAACACTCCATTACAATGTGCCCCGTTTTTATTAAACTATGCTATTCTATGACATGATGCAGTTTACACCATTTACTTCTATGGATTTTAATGAGAAACCACAAGAAACAGGTGAATAAAGACTGATAATCAATGTTTAATGTTGAGACATTATTATTTCAAGAAATGTAAAGCATTTTGACTCATTTATGTGTCTTGTGTTCTATGAGAGCTGCGTGTGGAGGGATTAGAGTGTATTTGTGAATGTCTGAATGTGTTTCTTCATTTGCGTACATTGTTTTGAACTATACTATATAGCTGTGTTTCATGATCAGGCGTCCCAAGCATGGTTAGTATGTGTTCACTGTCAAACTCCAAAATTAGAATATTTTTAATTCTTAAAAAAACACCATTATTTTATTTAAAAAAGTTAATCATTGTATTTTATTGACAAAATATTTTAGTCTTGCATTTTTTTTTTTTTTTCATTAAATCAGATAACATTTTAAGCTATCATATGGTCATGTTACAAAGTGCCCCTCACATGTTACATGTTACCTACGAGGCATTTTGTCACATTTGTTGTCCTTTCTTTTGAGGTAAATGACGAAAAACGTATACACTGTAATTATGAAACAAAGAGACATATTTGTACTAGACAAGTGTGAAATTAATGTGGATTAAAAATTATACTCTGAACCTCACGTGGATTTACACAAACTGAGAAATTCAAAAAGTGTTAGGTTGTGCCCCACACTCCCCTATATTTTAGACACAACTTGTTTTTGCTGTATTTCGACAATGAAAATAGTTTCAAATAAAGTGACAGCAACTCTGAGTGTCTCTAAACAACACACCACAGTGTTTTGTTACTGAAATTTGATTTGCTTTGTTTGTTTAACTTAATCAGCTGTTTAAATGAATCGGTTGACTCAATGCCTCACTCATGCAGTGTTTCTTTTAGGTTTATATTTAAGGTATATTTTCCTTTTCATTTTCCTTGACCTGAAGTGGGACAATCACATTGACCCTATTGTCAAACAGGCCCAACAGAGGCAGTACTGCAAGCTGTTCAACCTGCCACAGCAGCTGTTGAAACAGTTCTACTCAGCCATCATTGAATCCGCTCTCTCTGCAATTCAATAACTGTCTGGTTTAGCTCAGCTACCAAAACTGACCTTAGAAGACTACAGAGGATAGCCTGGACTGCTGAGCGAATCATTGGTACAATCCTCCCTGCCCTCCAAGAACTGTACTCATCCAGAGTGAGCAAAAGGGCTGGCAAAATCATTCTGGACCCCTCACACCCAGCCCACCTCCACTTCAAACTGTTGCCGTCTGGTCGGCGCTACAGAGCACTGAGCACCAAAACAGCTAGATATAGGAAAAGATTCTTCCCTTAGGCCATTTACCTCATGAACAGTAAATGTTGCCCCCACTGTGCAATAAAACATGCAATACCCACTATCCATACTTACTTTATTATACATATGTTGTCATTTTAACATATATTCTATATATTAAAATTCCCTTGCATAATTTGTATATATCACACCTGTATACATTATATTGTCTATTGTGTATTGTTTTATTTTCTTTTTTCTTTTTCGCATATTTATTTCTAATCATTGTTCGTTTATTCGTGCACTGGAAGCTTCTGTCCCCAAGACAAATTCCTTGCATGTGTAAGCGCACTTGGCAATAAAGCTCTTTCTGATTCTGATTCTCTTTATACCCCAAATCAGTATTCAAGTTTTTTTTTTTTTTTTTTTTTTTTTTTTTTAACATCAAAACTTTAATTATAAATTTGTAACTGCAGGTTAAATGCATTCATGTCCTGCATTAAACAGTCTGTGTGAATGCATCTAAATGCCACATTAGACGCAGATTCTGTGCCACCTCTGCACTGCAAACACAAATTTTGTTGATACTGATTTCATTTGACTGGTAACAGCCCCTACAGTCTCTTCCTATTTAAATTTATTGATTTAATTAAAGAATTTGATACAAATGATGATGCATACATGATATTGGCCTTATAAAGGTCAAAATGCCAATAAAATCTCAAAATTAATTCAAACTTATTGGAAAAGTTAATTTATGTTACTGCAAACGAACCACCGCACAGAATCTATAAAATATCCAAAGCTTTGGGAGACAGCTGTCCACAGCAGTCCTAAACCTGTCAAAGTACCAGCACAATAACATACTCAGCAAAATACTGTCGAATTAGCATTATCGACAAAATTTCAGAAAATATTGAGATATATACAGTGCTGCCTAAAAGTTTGTGAAGCCTTTATTCATTTATTCTATATTTCTATATTTCTGCATAAATATAACCAAAAATGTAATTTATTTATTGAATTTATTATTTTTTTTTTTTCAAGTACAATATGCAATAGTTTGGTATAGTTTGGTATTATATACTATACTATTACTAATTTGCCAGTCCATGCACAAAGATGACATTTCAATCACACATTTCAATCTAAGCAGTACATACCGATCTGTACATGATTACCACCATAATCTATTAATGGTACACATGACACAGCCGGGACTGCTCATCTTTTATTTGCTGAGTGAATTAGCTTCCTGGGACTGGGAAGGTGACATTGTGCACAATGGTAGAAGGTGCCCCAAGGTCGATTATTACACTAATACAATTTCCACATAATTACAGTTAAACTCTCTCGTCCTCTGGCCCGTCCTTGAACTACACTTGCGCATTTGCAAACAGCAGCAAATGTGGCCTTCTCTAATGCCACTGTATCAAACAGGGCTGAGTCACAAAACAAAAAGCAATCAGGGAAAAAAATCGATGCTTTTCAGTTTCATTTTCACATCTCGGCCGACCTCTTATCGTCTCCTGGCAAAAGAGAGCGTTTGGGCAATCATCTGTTGTTTGTACCTGTCTACATTTCGAAATTCTCTATATAGTTTATAAGGCCCTGCACTTGGTCAATACTACTTTTCCTCTTTACAAAGTGCTCTCCTTTATTTTCTAAAGGAAAACTAGATGGCCTAACCGGCATGAATTTTCTTTTCCCATCCCATTTGTTATTTCTGTCTATGGTTCCAAACATTTTGACAGAAGGTGACTTTCAAACCAACAGACAAACAAATAGATCAAAGTGAACACTGCAACAGTTATGCTGCCTGACAGAAAATACTTGACTTTTTTTCATTTTACAAAAGAGTCATCTGTGAACAGCACATACGGATGTCAAAGTGCTCAAGAGTAAAACTATGTTTGCATTGCAATAGTGATAATTGCAGTTTGCTGTAATAGCGTATTGACAAACTGTCTGGAGACTAACAGGTAATACCAACCCGATCTCACAGTAATTTGTACATTTTTGTCGAGGTGGCTAATTCATATGAATTTGTACGAGTGAGGTCATATGAATTCATATGAATTAGCCATCTCGATGAATTAGCCACCTACGATTTGTGAAAAATCGTACATATTTTACAAGGTGGCAGATTTGTAGGAATTCGTACAAAGGACCACACCTAACTCCGCCCCTAAACTTAACGGTCACAGAAATCATTAAAAAAATAAAATAAAATAGTACGAGTGAGGTCGTATGAATTCATATTTATTAGCCACCTTGTAAAATACATACAAATTGACTGTGAGATAGTGTTGGTAGTGCACACACTGTCAGCCTTTCTGCATCAGAAATTACTGGTGGTTTGTAACATTTGCACAACCAGACCAAAAACATGAGTTAATTCTAAAATGAATACACTTAATATCACTTACTGTGTAATTATTAATTAATTATTTCATTCATTCATCCATTCATGCATGCTTGTGGTTAGTCTGTCTTAAAGCTAACTGGGAGAATGTTTGTGTTCTTGTGTCTCCTAGAGGAGTTGCCTGACTGTGATAGCTGTTCCCTGATAGTAAGCCATGAACATGATGCAAACTTTTATCACAACTGTGATGGGATTAAAATAGGTAGGTGTGAATTGGAGCTCACTGAAGCCTTCATCCTAATGCAATTAATTAAACCGTCTGCACTGGCCAGTCTGCTGGGCTGTCATGCATTCTGTCAGAGAGGAATGATGCGTACGGACAGTTAGCCTGCAAACTTAAGTTACAGTACATGTGCTCAAAGAATTTGATGTGCAATTAAAATGGTGTTACTTTCAGGTAAATTAAGTTAAACTGGCTAAAAACGAGTCAAAAAGTTAAAGCAGGATATTTAGGGATGCACAATATATTGTTATATATTATTACGTATATATTGGTATTATCAGTCATAAATATTAGGGATTTATATCTCTGTCATCATTATCTTTACTTAAATATGTTTGCCTACTTTCATAAGAACACTTGCAAAGTATAGTATTTGAATACAGAAGCATGCAAAACAGTACTGACAAACTAAATGTATTTTAAATTACATGTATTATTATTATTATTATTATTATTATTATTATTAATTAATAATTCAATAATTAAATAATTTATTTTTTGCATTAATTGTACATTGTAGTGTGTAATGTATAGGAAGATACAAAGTGGAACTATGCTTTATTCTGGTAGGGGCATGATATTGAGATGTTTGCTTGAGGAGATATGCCTTGAGATGACATATGATTTGTAAGATGAGCTTTCTCCCTAATAGCCAGTAGACTTCACTGCCAGACTACCCTGGGCAATGAGGGAGCACTGTCTTCAAGAGCAAAACACACATTCACTCACTCATTGAGTGTCACTCTCCCTGCCAATAACTCTTTGTGCATTCAGTGGCACACGACACACGTCAGCGTACTCCTTCACCGCTGCCCTTTAAGGCAGTTGCAGTTCCATCTTCTTGTCACTCTGGAGGGCCCCCCTTTGCTTCAACTTAATTTGGTGGGAGAGCAGCACTGGAGATTTTCCACCAGCCTGACAGGCCCTTGAAGGAACACTTAGGGACAGCAGAAGAGAATCTACAATCATTTGCTGAAGACATAGATCTCCCTTCAGGCCATGTCCCTAGTGTTGTCGCTTTGCGTCTGGCACATACACACTGGAAAGCTTGACCTTACTATGCATTGAAATGCTTAATCTTGTTAGACAGAGGCTGAGTAGATGAATCAAAGCTTATATATAAAGGTCAAACACATAGTTAATCTGCTCCAGCATTTCAGTGGACCTTGGCAAAAAAAAACAAAAAACTCTGGTTTCACTCTCATGAAACAATTTCATCCAAGATGGACTTGGATATGCACAAAACCTTAAAATGGAGGAACGAAAATTTCTCAGAATTCCTAGATTTTTTTTTTTTTTTTTTTTTTTTTCTTTTTTTTTTTTTCACAATGACTGGTGTCAAGCTGATTTTTTTTTTTTTTTGAATGTATAAAGTCACTTTTCTTGTCACATTTTCACAGGTGTCCTAGGGACTCTAGGTATGGAGTGAAAATAATCTCAATACCACCAACAAATACACACAAATGATCCACACATGTTTGCACTTGTATGGCAATCCACAAATGTGTGCAAGAAACCCACACGGACACGGCAATCCACAAACACATGCAAGAGATCCACACATGCTGCATTCAAAAATGCACACATCAGAACACACATCGATATATACATTTAAGTCTTTACTCATGATACAATCCGCAGATGGTCTATCCATGCTTGTAACTAATTTCAGGCAGAAAATCGCAAATGGTATCATTCCTTATGAATTCCGTTAATATGCATTATTGTATATATTGTTACTTTTGAAATTGTCATTCTGTAGCCTTTATTCATGAATGTATACAAATCTGTCCCACACAATAATGTTAGACGATGACGTAATGTGTATGATGTCCTCAAGAGGGCATTTACCAGCCTTTAACCCGAATCACCCCTAGGGCTGCATTATATCTCAGGATGTTTTCTGACTTACACAGCCAATGGACTAGAGACCATAATATTGTTTAAACTTTCACCAAATAGTGTATTAGGGCACACCTCTTAATTATTAAATTCAGGTGTTTCAATCAGAACCATTGCCACAGGTATATAAAATCAAGCACCTAGCCATGCAGTCTGCATCTACAAAAGTTCATCGCAGACAGATATTCAACAGGTCAACTGTAAGTGGTATTATTGGAAAGTGGAGGCTTTTGGGAACAGCAGCCACGAAGTGGAAGATCACATAAAAAGTCACAGAAGAGGGTCACCCAGTGCTTAGACGCATGGTGTGTAAAAGTCGCCAACGCTCAGCTGATTCCATAGCTGAAGAATTTCAAACTTTCACTGGCATTAATATCAGCTCAACTCTAAAACGGTGTGGCAGGAGATTTTTTGGAATGGGTTTCTATGGCTTAGCAGATGCATGCAAGCCTCACCAAGTACAATGACAAAGTGTCAGATGGAGTGGTATAAAGCATGCCACCTCTGGACTCTGAAGCAGTCAAATGTCTTTTAAGGAGTGACGAATCATGCTTCTCTGATTGGCAGTCTGATGGCAGTCTGTATGAACCTGCCTGACTGCATTGTGCCAACTATAAAGATTGGCGGAGGATAGTTAATGGTATGAGGCTTTTTTAGGGGTTGGGTTAGCTTTATGGGAACAGTTTGGGGAAGGCCCCAATACCACAAAGCAAGGTTCATAAAGACATGGTTGGATTTTTTTTTTTTTTTTTTTTAAACAAAGCCATCTTCTATACTTAGCTGTAAATTGAGCTAGCTTTAACAGGCTTTACATAGCAGGGTTTGAAAACAGCTGGAAGTCTGCCCTAAAGACTTATTCTTATTCTGATTGAACCCAGAACTGCAGAAAGAATTCCAGCTGCTTCTGAACTTAAACGCAAGACTGGACCTTTCAGAAAACATACAACAAGGATTCATAACAGACAGGCTGTTCTCATCAATAAAAAGATTGTTTATTGACTACACAACACCACAACAAAACAGCACCTTGGAACCAGAAAATTTGCTCAAGATCACAATGATTGTTCACACAACATTTTCATTACAAACTTGAGCTTTAACCATTATTCTGTTTCAAATATAAATAAGCATTTAAGTCATTTTGTTGAAATGTTGTAGTTTTTTTTTGTTTGTTTGCTTTTTTTCTAAGTATAATATCATAGGGTCTTTAAGGACAATGATAAATCAGTTTTGGTCTTATTTAGACAGACTTGACCTTAAAGTGGCCTAGACTGGCATGTGCAAGTGAGATGAGGCAGTGCAGTTTCAGTGTTTTATTTTTTATTTTTTTTGCCTCTTCCTCTGGTGGCCTCATTAGCTGTCTCTCCATTGCCTCAGCAGCGCTGCAGCTGCAACGCGGGCTGATGCTGACAGTCGTTGCTCCGTTCCAGTCCCATGCAGATCAAAACTGGTCTCATTCCCTGAAAACTGTCTCTCCCACTGACGTGTCCAGGGACTGTTGAACAAAGCCACACCGTCCCAGATAAGAAGTCACTATAACATCACCATTAGGCTCATCAAGTTGCCGCTCAACAACCAATGGCACTCTAAAATCATTTGCTTGGTGCTGATGGCGTCATCTTAGTGGTTTAATGAGGCCCGACAGACATGTCGTCTATTTGTTAAGTCAACATAGAGTCAGTAGAGGAGTTTCCTCTTTGGAAATTTCTTAGCTTTATTCTTGGGTTTAGTATTGATTCAATCACATTTTTTGCCCCCAAGCAAGTGGAGGCAAAAGCTTTAAATAAGGTGCACTGTATGCTGTACCACAACACAAGACTGGCCTGTCTCATAGCCATGCATGGTATTCCCTCAGGAGAAAGAGAATATTGACTCCTTGTATACCCTAAATGGTGGGAGAAGGTTCCCGAACTAAAACATCACAACAAGTCTAGTCTTTGATAAACAACACTGTCTATAGTCTTTCGAGTCTTTTATTGCCTGATAATTGTAGCATCTTCATTTGGCTGTCCAACAGTGACAAATATTATTCTCAGCTCAGCAGACAGGCTGAAGCACTGCAACAAGGCAGTAGATATATGCAAACAAGACAAAAACTGCGTGTAGTCTGTAAAAAGTTTCAGAATATCTCAACTGTAGCATTCTAGGATACTAATATTTTGAGGAAGGAACATAACCAGAAATTTTAATGTATTGGAAAGTTTTGATGAAAACGCACAGCCAGGTCCGCCTGTCGGTGAGTTATAGCTGCTGTTGACTCATCATTTTTACTCCTCATATGCGACAGTCGTAAAGTCACCCAGGCAGAAAAAGCTGACAGTGTAAGAAAAAAAAGGCAATGTTTGGCTTTTTTCTGTAATCATTATGTTGCATATCAATACAGGTATTTGTCATAGTCTAAAATCGTAAAGCTTGTTCATTTTGGCTTTTGTAAATTCTTTAGGGACCCCATACTGAATATTTCCATGATATGATGATCAAAAAAAAAAAAAAAAATTAATCAATCAATCAATCAATCAATCAATCTCCATTTATGCAATGCAATGCCATCCAAATTAAATAAAGTTAATTACCGCTGCTGAGAAAGCTCTTGTTCTTCCCCTGTGATTGACTGAAAATTGAAACTGGCTTTAACCTCAGAAACATCATATTTCATATACATTCCCAATTATAGTTGTAAGTCTATTCCATGTGTAGTTTCCTTACAGCAAGTGTTCCTTGTATAATTTGAACAATTATTTATCCGCTTTATATTATTATATCATTCATATATACAATAAGCTTTTACTGTATCACTATATTAAAAGCCCAGTGTGTTATGTAGATTGTTATAACAGAGAGAGAGGGACTGAGTGTAATTAGCAGCATCTAATATGGCATTCGTTTTTCAGCTCAATCTCATATTTACAAAAAAAAAAAAAAAAAAAAAATTACTTTCAATGTCCACTGAGAAAAGTGATATATTTGTGGTACTATCCTTTCATCTGTTAAGAGTGATTACCGATGACACCTCGCTCAGTGGATTTGCTGGCTGCATCTTACGAGGTGTTGTTGAAAGTAAAAATAACTCCCTTGTTTACAACCCTGTCTCAGTCTCTTTTAATATAAAAGTCTTTACTGCTGACTATCTAATGGCAGAATAATGTAACTAAAATCTCCATCACGAACACACACAACTTCTTAATACTAAATACTATCACTAAATACTACTATTTATAAAATATTATGTATTTAATAATAATATTTAATAAACAACAATAACAGCCATCATAAATGTTGCTAGGCAACTGACCCTTCGCAAAGACCCTTACTGTTACTGTTACTGTTACTGTTGCTATGTCCGACAAGTCATGGCGCTCTTACACCACACAAGATGTTTTCACACAGTGAAAAATACGTTGTGGAACAAAGACGACACTGATGAAGTACTGACAGACAAGACAGAGCAGTTTACTTATGGTATGAAACAAAGTCTCAGCTTTCAGATTTTGTCATTTTTTAAAAAATTAAAACAATACTTGTGGCTTGTAAGTACTGGCTTAATGTGTCGTAACAAACTGCTGTAACCCCTCAGTTAAAGCAGCACATAAAATGATCATCTCTTCCTTTTTTCTAGTTATACAATGAAATAATCATGAATGAACATCAGAAGGTATTTTGTTTCAACAGTGAAAAGATCCACCACCATCGACTGTAATGTATAGTTAAAATGGCAGATTTTGTTGTGATTTGTCAGTCAAACTGTTGGTGAAGGGTCAATTGACCCTATTATTGACAACTGACCTTATTATTGCTGGCAGACTGATTGACAGGCGGTCTGACCTACCATTTTGTCTGACAAAAAAAAAAAATGTACAAGATTTACATCAGTGGACCTGAAGTTGAAAAATGGCGTGTCCACATTTGAAACAAGATACCTTCTCATGTTCATTCATGTTAATTATGTGCTATAACTAGTAAAGAAGAAGATATTTTCGGTTAACATGCTGATTAAACTTCAGCTAGCTGTCACAACACATTAAAGAGCCACAAAATGCTATTTAATTAAAAAAAAAAAAAAAATTGAATTAAAAAAGACAAATTTGAAAGCTGAGAGTTGTTTGTAAACGTGTTGTCATATTACATGATGTGTGGTACAACAGTAACTAAGAGGGCCAGGTCTTTGCAAAGGGCCAATTCAGTCAAAAGTACAAAGGCTCTGATATACAGCATTAAAGTTAAATAAAATATAACGTTATGAAACTTTGCCCTCAGCTAAAACTATTTATTCTGGTACAAATAATAGATTAATGAGAGCAAAGACTGCCCTTTAGATTTACCCAAAATAAATGATACATCATGCTTAACCACTATAGAAACATAAGAGCCAGCAGCAAATTCCAGAAGAACTGGCCAAGGTATGGCTGTTCTTGGCAGATTCATGAGTGCTGAATGGCCACTCATGCCCTACAGCTCACATCTCTGATAACATCAAAGCAAATTAAAGCCCATAGACTTTCTATTTATTAACATATTTGTTTATTAGCATATTTGAAGTCTAAACAACTACATTCTTAAGGAAAGGAAGCGCCATACTACCAAGTCTCTGTCTGGTGTGTATCTGGCAAGCACATCAAGACCTTGGGGGATCTTGGGGTAGATGTCAGGTCCAAGTTATAGAACCGAACAAATGTGTGCGAAAAGGACCAGCCCAACCCATCACAAATGTCCTGAAGGGAGGTACCCAGAGACAGGCAACGGGAGACCAGAGGACTCGAAAGCGAGTGAGATGCCTCGATCACCCACCTGCTCAGAGTCTGCTTGGTCATCAGAAAGCCCTTCTTAGGTGCACCAAAGCAGACAAACAACTGATGTGCCTTACACCACAGGACAGCTCTGTGGACGTAAGCATCCAATGCTCACACTGGACAGAGCAGATTCAGCCTCTCCTGGTCAGCTTCCTGGAAGGGACAAGGACAGAAGGCTTGCAGCACTATGGGCCCTGGTGTAGAAGTGGGCACCTTAAGGACATTCCAGGCCTCGGGTAAAGGAAAGCCCTAACCATGCCTGGGGCAAACTCCAGGCACAAGGGGAGAACTGACAGTGCCTGAAGACCCCCTATCCTTTTAAGAAAAGATATAGAAAAAAGGAAGACTGTCTTCAGAGTCAGGAACTTTTTTGGAATGTCCTCAATGAGTTCAAAGCAGGCAGTGCACAAGCCCTCTAGAACCACTGCCAGGTCCCAAGAGGGCACCTTGGTGCGCTGTGCTGGCCTCAGCCTCAAGGTGCCACAGAGGAAATGAGTGGGTTTCTTCCCAATGACTAACCACCAAGAGGCATGTGGTAAACAGCTGTGGCTGCGACGTATACCTTCAGAGTGGAGGGAGATGACCCTGTGGAGAAAAGCTCCTGCAGAAACTCCAGAACTGTACCAGCTGTTTCCTGGCAAAAACTCTGGACTAGAGAATGGTTTCAACAACCTCATGCACTCTAACAAAACGCTGGGTTAAAACAACCCAATTTGGGTTATTTTGGTAACCCAACGCTGGGTCAAATACGGACAAACCCGGCGCTGGGTTATTTTAACCCAGCCAGTTGGGTTAAATCTTTCGTCCAACATGCAGGGCTGTTTTATTTAACTCAAATATTGATTGAAAATTACTATTGCTAGCTCAAAATGAACCAAAAATAGGTTAGAAATTGAAAAGCAGAGACATAATTATTAGAGGCAACCGTAATAATCAAAATGTGAACATTTATTAATAAGTAAAAACACCCATGGACAAAAAATATGACAAATTGAATTATGCAGTGTAGTTTTCAACATTGCATACATTTAAGCTCCATTAACAAGCATTCTTGAAGTGAAAATATAACATTTAAAAGTAATGTTTTCATTCGAATGTATTCTCTGTTATTCTTTTTAGCTTAAGTAGTGCTGATTCTCGTGCAGGTGTGTCGCTGAAATCTGAGCTGGTGATGGTGATGAACCTCAGACCACCACCTTGCGTTTCACTCATAGCTGAAAAATGGCGCGACTGACTCCATAACCTGCCCATAAACGAACAGTATAGAGTTTTGAGAATATATTTTAATAGGAGGGGTGTATAGTTTCAGCAGTCAGTGAGATTTACCCAGCCACTAACCCAACAGCTGGTTTATACAAAAACTACCCAACACTGGAAAAATAACCCAACATAATGACCCAACAGGCATAACCCAGTGGTTGGGTTAAAAAAAAATAACCCAGCGTTTTTTAGAGTGCAGTTGAGAGACCAGGTGCATCCCTAAGTACAGTGGATTTAGACATTCGCCATGACACTCGCTATGAGAAATACTGCAAGTGGAGTGACAAACAGTAAAACGGTTCGAGTTCTGTTATCATTCTGTTATCATATTCTGTTATCACTGTTGAATGAAAGATAAAACACACACAAACACACACAGAAGCTATATTAAGCTAATTTTGGAATAAGAAAGCATGTGTGTGGTTAATAGCTAATAACTACTTTCATGCTTCATGATTCCACAAGAAGGGACACATGTGTTTGTGTAAGAAGAAGAGGAAGAAAAGGAACACAAATAATTATTTACCACCAGTTGCAAAAAACCATAGCTAATTACACATGGTTAATTAACATCTCTCTCTCTCGTTTCCGGTGTGAGTGCTGAGCGCGGGTGTGCGGAGGGGTGTAAGTGTGGTGCAGAGTGGTGTGAATGAAGCTTTTCTTTTCTCTGTATAATTTCTCTCTTTGCTTGTTGTTCATTTGCTGTTGGTTTCCTAGTTTATTTTGAGGGTCGCGTGCTATCCATTATTCAGAAGCATGTCAGCAGAGCGAGCACAGAGTTTGAGTTTGCTCACGAGACGCCATGCAATTAAGGTGGCGGGGAGTGTTGAGGAATGTTGTTTGGCTGTCGGGGGAGGTAGCTGGACACTCTAGTGTTTTGTCCGAATCTAGAATGAACAATGCAACATTAGTTTTTCTAGATAGTGTAGACAAGGCAAATTATTTGGTAGAGCGAGGAATTGTTATTGATGGGGAATTTATTTCAGTTCTCCCACTTTCTTTGCCAGCTAAAAAGGTTACTCTTTCTAATGTGCCACCTTTTGTTAGTGATGGAATTCTAACGCAAGCTTTGACACGCTGTGGAAAATTGGTGTCCCCAATAAAAAAGATTCCAATCAGCAGCAAATCCCCTTTATTGAAACATATTGTTTCTTTCAGGTGATTTGTCTATGTGATTATTCCAGATGATGCTGATCTAGACTTAACACTGAATTTTCAAATTGATGATTTTAGCTATGCTATTTTCATCACTACTGGAAAAATCAAATGTTTTGGATGTGGAAATACGGGGCATTTAATTCAAGCAAAAAAATTGATGACTAGTGATTATTTTACCAACAAAGAAGTGTACAGGTTGAAGAAAATTGTGCGGAATGTAAACAGTGCCCTGAATAATGAGGTTGGATTATATGAAAAAAAGAACAATCTTCTCATTTTGTGTGATGAATTGTGTTTTTTCTTTTTTTCTTTTTTTTGCTATGAAAAAATGACTTTGGGGTTGCTGTCTTATTTAGTAATAATTTTAAGCCAATATCATATGATGTAGATGAAACTGTGAAAGGCAGAATGTTAAAAGTTAGAGCTTTTTATGAAAATGTTGTGTATGTTTTTATTTGTGTTTATACTCCAACTGCACCTATAGAAAGGTTATTGTTTTCAGATACTCTTTCCTCAACGTTAAAAGGTTGCTGTACTGAGGATTTTCTGTTTGTGGGTGGTGATTTTAATTGCACTGAACTTGACTTAGAAATCATGTTGAACCTCATATGGCTTCACACAAGTGTTTAATTCATTTAATTGAGAAATATGATTTATGTGACATTTGGAGAGTTATGAATGCTAATGAAAGACAATACACTTGGGCTCATGCACGTGATAATTATTTATCACTAGCCAGATTAGACAGATTTTATGTTTTCAAACATCATCTGAATATGTTTAATGTTTTATCACACCTTTGTCTTTTACTGATCATAATATGGTAAGTTGTAATTTTATTTTAAATTCAGTAAAACCTAAAAGTGCATACTGGCATTTCAATACAAGTCTTTTAAAGGATACATTTTTTTATTGACTCGTTTAAATCTTTTTGAAAGGTTTTTAACCTTGGTTAATGGTGGGACTATGGCAAGGTTTACACAATTTACACAACAATACACTCGAAATGTCACAAAAGAATTAAATCGCTCTTTAGATTAGCTTGAAAGACAATTGATGGATTTACAAAAATTGACTCAAACATACAATGATAGTAATTTTTTAGAAACCTATTTAAAGAAACAAGCTGAACTTAAAGAGACTTTTAGAACATAAGGAGCATTAGTCCATGCCCATTTTTAAAGTATTGGTCAGATGGATGCACCTTCCAAGTACTTCTTTAGTCATGAGAAGAAGAATGGGCAAAAGCGTTTAATTCATGCTTTGCATGCTGAGGATGGTATGTTGTTATGTAGTCCCAGACAGATTTGTGACGTATAAATCAGTTTAATCAGTCTCTGTACAAAAGTGAGCTTGAGCTGGAAAATATAGGAAAATCTTTTTTCCTAAACAGTCTACCAAAGAGAAGAGTCTAATGGTGAACTGGAATGTGGCCTAACTCTGGGAGAGCTCCATAAGGCACTCCAAGATATGGAGTCCGGAAAAGCTCCAGGTGTGGATGGGCTTCCAGTAGACTTTCTGAAAACTTTCTGGTTGGAGATAGGAGTTGACCTGCTAGAGGTGTTCAACGACAGCTTGCTGAAGGGTGGGTTGCCGTTTAGCTGCCAAAGAGCAGTTGTTACCCTTCTTCCGAAAAAAGGAGATCTCACTGAGATCAAGAATTGGAGGCCGGTATCACTTCTGTGCAGCGATTATAAATTACTTTCTAAAACTTTGGCTAATAGATTGGCTAAAGTAATAGGGCAGGTGATCCATCCAGATCAATCTTATTATGTACCCAGTAGGTCTATTTTTGACAATATTTATTTAATTAGAGATATTATACAGGTTTCTAAATTATTTAATATCGATTGTGTTTTTTCGTCACTAGACCAAGAGAAAGCTTTCGATCGAGTTGAACATGCTTATTTATGGGATGTTCTCAAAGCTTTTGGTTTTAATGCGAAGTTTTCAAACATGATTAAAATTCTTTATAGTGACACTGAGAGTGTAATTAAAATTAATGGTGGCTTATGTGCTCCATTCAAGGTCAGTAGAGGTATTAGACAAGGATGTTCATTGTCCGGAATGTTGTATTCTCTGAACCACTTCTCCAAGCCATCCGGAAGAATTTGGATGGCTTTAGGGCACCACTTTGTGATGTTAATTTTTGCTTATCAGCTTATGGTGATGATCTTATAATAATGATTAATAAACAAAGTGATATAAATGCTTTATCTAAACTGATAGAGGATTTTGGAAGTAGTCATCAGCAAAATTAAACTGGGAAAAAAAGTGAGGCATTTTTATTAGGGGACTGGATTGAATGAAAACCAATTTTTCCTGAAGGTTTGTGTTGGAATAGGTGGGGTTTGAAATATCTTGAGGTTTTCTTAGGAGCTGACAGTGTAGTACAAAAAAAATTGGGACGGATTGTTACAAAAAGTTAAGGGTCGTCTAGACAAATGGAAGTGGTTTCTACTCAGTCTGTCTTATAGGGGTAGAACGCTTATTATAAATAATTTGGTTGCTTCAATTTTATGGCACAGACTGGTTTGTATTGATCCTCCTGTGAAATTGATGGCCGAGATTTAAGCGTTTTTTGTTGACTTTTTTTTGGGACAAACTTCATTGGATTCCACAGAGTGTTTTATTTTTACCCACAGACGAAGGGGGCCAGGGATTGATTCATCTGCAGAGCAGGACTGCAGCATTCCGGTTGCATTTTTTACAAAGACTTCTTGATGGACCAATGAATGTAAGCTGGAGGGCGATCAGTTGTGTGTTGCTTAGGACTGTTGGAAAGGATAAACCTCTTTTTTTTTTTTTTTTTTTTTTTTTTTTTTTTTTTTTAATGGACCTTAAGTGCCTGGACCTTTCAAAGTTATCGTCTTTTTATCAGCATCTTTTTTTATGATTTGCAGCCTTTTTCATAGTCAAAAGTCTGAACAATTCTGTTTTCTGGTTGTTGAATAAACCTTTGATTTTTAAGGCAAGATTGGATGCTTCTTCGTCCATTTTTTACCTGGATTCAGCATGACACTAGAAAACTCAGGAGTTTTTGTTTTAAGTCATTTATTGTGCTTAACAGGGCCTTATTTTAGGAACGTAGAAGCTGTTACTGGAAAACTAGGCTTAAGATCTGTTTGTTCCGTTACTCGTTTTTTGACTAGGTTAAATAAGGTTTTCACGGATGAAGAAAAAATGATTTTAGAGGACTTCTTTTTAGGGACTACTGTCCCTGACAGTGAAGATCCTTTTCCTTGTTTGTTAAATGAACCAAATGGACTATTTGCACTGAGCCTCGTGACGCACTTCCGTTTTGAAATCGTACGGCTCAGTTATTTCAGGTTATGTACATTTTCAATGCACTGTAATCATCTAGTTGACTTAAATGCCTAATAAAATGAGATTTCAAGGGATGATTTCAAATTGGGAAATTTTCAGAGACAGGAGAAGACATATTCTAATGATTACTGTGTACAGAATTTTCCAACTCAATGGAATGTGAAGTTTTAATCCAACATAAACCGATCTAAGAAAGCGGTGGCTGGTAATCATTCGTGATTGTTCACCACAGGGTGTCAGTGCTCTATAGTGGCCTTATTGCGACGCTGCAGTTTGTGAGATCTGATGAATAAATCATAATGAAACTTTTTCTATCTGTATTAAATATGTTAGTCACTATTCTGTGTCATATTCTGTCATCATTTCACTGTATGTAGTCTAATGCCAAAATATGAATATTCAATAGTCACACTGTCAGTCTGTTACTGTGAAAAATTATTTAAATGTTTAACATCATTAAATAAGGCAGTTACCTCACATTCATTCAGCCATTTTAAACAACTGAAAAAGCTGCATGGGCTCGGAACACACACAAACAATTTAGCTATGGTTTTACTAAAAATAAAAACAAAAATAGCAAGTTAAGTTAAACCATATAACCACAAATTAACTCGGGTTTTACTACACTGTCCATAGTTTAACAATGGTAGGCTATTTGTAGTAAAACATGGCACTTTTACTATAGTAAAACCATGGTTAATTTTCGTGAGGGTGTTTATCAGTCAAACTCAGTTGAAACTGTACATTCATCAGGTATGAATTATGATCAGTAAAGGAAAAATACTGTTTATGTAAAGCGGCAGGTTAGTGGGGAAATATATTTATTTATTATTCAGAATGCACATACCGAAGGGAAATGTATTTATAGCAACCTTTCAGCAGGTTGAATATGATTCATGTTAATGCAGAGAATATGATTAATTGTTTTTTTTTTTTTTTTTAAGAAATGCCAGCCCTAAAATGTAGTAATAATCTGCATTCTCATGAGAAACTGTCTGTATGTAGGTGCGCTGAATGCTAACCGGAAACTCCCAAGCCGTAACAAGTAGAACGCTGAAGTAGTTGTGCAAGTAGTCCATTTTGAAGAGTGTCTGGGTTGTTTTTTCATCAAAGAAAGAAAGTTTACATCTGTTGATTTTTTTTTTTTTTTTCATGTGTGGGGAAAGAATTGTATAAAATGTGTGTGCTCATTCTTAAAGGGGTCATCGGATGCCCATTTTCCACAAGTTGATATGATTCTTTAGGGTCTAAATGAAAAGTCTATAATATACTTTGGTTAAAAATTCTCAATGGTAGTGTAAAATAACACCCTTTTTACCTTGCCAAAATCAGCTTTGCAAAAATCAGCCCATTCTGTTCGAGGCTGCTTTAAATGCAAATGAGCTCTGCTCGCCCCGCCCCTCACTTCTCTCTGTGGATTGACAAGCCTGTTTATTTTAGCTGCATTTATCACATTATTAGGAAAGGCGATTGCAAAGATTCATAAAAAAACCCTTATACTCACTTCTGCTGTAAGTGAAGCTGGATCACGAATGATTTGCGCGAACATAGACGGATATATGTAGATCAGGAGGCGCATTCCATTTACAAACAAAATGTAATCCACTGCATCTTCAGCAGCTCAGATGTCGGGAGTAAATGGCGACCACTACGTTCATTATTACATCCAGCAACACAACACCTCAATCGCTCAATTCTTGTCCAACTTACATCCCTGCTCCGGCATCAAAACATGGACGTTGGACTGTTACAACTGATCTTAGGTAAGACACTAATGTCAATCAACTATCGTGGGAGCGGCCTCTGTGGGTGTGACACAACAACGACAGGCATCTGAGAATGGCTCGATTTGAAAAAGGGGATATTATTTGTACAGATTAATTAAAAACCATGGCATGGATTTTTATCATTATAGGGTAGATATGTACATACACTGCCAACACACATTAATGTTCAAACAGCATGTAAAAGTGAACTTAGCATCCAATGACCCCTTTAACAAAAAGATGCTGGATAAGAGAGATGATACCCCTTGGTGTTCTGTTTTAAAATTGGGTAAGGATGTAAGACCTGAATTGAGAGTATTGTACAAGCCACCACTATCAAAAAGAACTGGAGATTTGCAGTGGAAAATCCTTCATGGAGCTATTGCAGTGAACTCTTTTGTTTCAGTTTTGGATTCTAAGAATAATTCAGGTTGTCCTTTTTGTTCTCAAAAAGAGACTGTGTTTCATGTCTTCATGCATTGTTTCAGGCTCAAACCTTTGTTTGCAATGGTGCAAGGAATGTGTAACAAGTTTAACAAATGTTTTTATCCTGAAACATTTATTTTTGGTTCTAAATATGTGCAAAAAAAGTGTGTAAAGTTTCAGTTATTGAATTTTATTCTTGGGCAAGCCAAACTGGCAATCTACATGAGTAGGAAAAGTAAAATAGAGCAAAGGGGCAATGATGATGTCATTGTTGTCTTTAAGCCTTTACTTAAAGCAAGAATTTTGATTGACTTTAGATTTTATAAAGTTATGAGTGATCTTTCTACCTTTGATTTGAAATGGCGTAGTCATGCTGTTTTGTGTACAGTTGTTGATGGGGAATTATATTTTTGTTTTTAATTTTATGTTTGTTTAAACAAAATTGTGGTGTGATTTTGTGAAATAATGTGTTTGGCTATTTGTAAATAAAGTTTTTCTTCTAAATCAAAATCTCTCTCTCTCTCTCTCTCTCTCTCTCTCTCTCTCACTCATAGTGAATGCTAAAGAAGACTATGGTCTCTATGTGAACTGATTATTTTGTGGACGCCTGTTGAAAAGCAAAACAACACAATTGGGTAAGTGTGAGGGAATTACAATAACTTGGTAAGTAAGTCAGAGTTGTGTTAATATATATTAATGTATTTAATGTTTTGTTTAGAAAGAAAGTTACAATAAAAATGAGAAGTGCCCTTTTTTTCCACTTGAGCCCCTGCCCCTCAAAATGTCTATGCATGTCACTGATGACTTTACATTGTATTAGAGATAGAAAATTAAATAAATAAGACAAACATTAACATTAATTCAAAGTACAGAGTGTAAAATGAATGTAAAATTACTAAAAAAAATAATAATAAAAATAATAATATTATGCTCAGATCATTTGGCCTTGGAATGTTTTATTTCATGTTCAAATGTTCAAATATAACTTTTGATCTTCAATCTTGGCAAATCTGAGCACAGTTTGAAAGGTTATGAGATGTAAGACTACTGGGGTCCTTTTACCAGGAGATGTCTCCATCTGCACTCCATTGCATCTTATTCATGTCTAGAAACTCCTGAGATGTTCAAAATGTGATATGATTTTTTTTTTTTTTTCCTGCATTCTGTCAGAAACCTTCAGGTAGTTTTTGAATTTCACAACACAGGCATACATAATAGTATGTCAAAGACAATGAGGGCTTGAGTTGAGAGCGGCTGAGAGTGGCCCTCTCAGGATATACTTAATGGCCTTCTCTAACTCTCAAAGAGCCCTTTCTTGCTCTGTCTTTCTCTCTTTCTACCTCCTCCTCGCTACTCAGTGACTGGATAAATAAGAAATAAAAATGTAATACTTTGCCTCTCTTAATGGAGCTCTCTGCCTTTCTACCTCAGTCTTTTCACAGGTCACCCACCCCTTAATTAAGGCACGCGGAAAGCTCTCAAAGCATTGTAAGAGGTGGAAGCTCTCCACGGGACATGCCTAGCAGTTTCAGAAAGGCCCAAATTCAGCTCTGATACAGCTGATACAGGAAGTCATTAGGCAGGACTTATTGAAAGAAAGAATCAGACTTGGAGAAGAAAGCAAGAGTGTGAGCACAAAGCCCTGGGTGAATGTGAACCATGGGTAGTCAAGCTAACTAAAATGCCACAGACAGGAGACAATGAGTGTCTGCTGGAACTGCTGTTTGTCTCATTTCCTGCTTTGGGTTCTTGATGAATACGGATTGATGGCGACCCAACACACCGATTTGAACCCTGATTGCTTATAATTTTCTTCTCAAAGGAGGAAGAATTTGATTTGATTTAGCAGTGTTGGGGATGTAGAGTGGCATGTAGAAGAAAAAGGAAATGGATATAGATCTGACAACAAAAAATAATGGACTGAGTTATAGTCATTCGCTCAGGGATGGAAATTGATTGGCTTGATAGGAAATAAAAGCAGTACAGCTTTCACAAAGCCTTGTATCAGATGTCCATTCCCGCAAATCCCATTTGGCAGAAATGCAAATTAAATGAAAGTTAATCACCCTTTCTGAAAGCGCCCTTTTTTTGTTCTTCCCCTGATTGATTGAAAACTTAAGTAACATAAGCTGACTTTAACCTCAGAAACACTGTATTTAATCTTCTGTATTAAAGACAACATAAAATCAAAGCTGATTATTTTAAGCTTTCTTAATAAATGTCCCTGAACATGTCAAGCATAATTTATCAGCATGAGTGAACTGAAAAACCCAATTTTGCAAGTATGCAAGTATGTGCTGTATATTTCATGTTTTGTTTGTTTGTTTGTTTGTTTGTTTTTACAACCTTTATTATTAAAATAAAGCATCATTGAAGTATGGAAGTATAATTGATTAATTGATTCTTGAGAAGTTGGACAAAACAGGGATACATATTGAAAAAAATAGCTATGGTTTTACTACAAATAAAAACAAAAATGAGTACCTTGTACTCAGACAAATTAAACTACATTTTTGTATCTTACATGTACTAAGCTACTGAACTATGTTTTCATTCAACTTCCCAACTTTTCTCTTTTTTTAATGAAAATGTGTTACCTTGTCATCACTTATTTTGCAATTAAGGAATCCATTTGTTTTATTTTTTAACTTTTCAAAACACATTCGCATCTGTTACAATTTTTAAACATTTTTTGAGAATGTGCGAGTTAAAATTTGATGTGGTCACATTTGTGCTAGTGCATGGTGTGCACTGCTCCAAAGCATCTGCTCGGCTTCATGCATAAAGCGTGCACTACAAAGCCACGGCACAGTGCAGCAGGAGTCAGTTTTGTTTTTGCTGTTTATTTCATGTTACGCTATGGAGGCTTTTTTTAAAATGTTCTTTATTATTTGATTCCTCAGTGTTTGCTAAACGTTCTGGTGTAGCCTATGCCCTGCCTCGTCTTATTTGTTTATGTTAATTAACAGTATATAAGTTAGTTTGTATACTCTTTTATTGTTGGTGTGCTTTTTAATTAAGAATAACAACAAATCCGTCTTTCAAGAATTTGTTTTAGTTTTAAACGGTGAATACAGTGCTGCTTGAAAGTTTGTGAACCCTTTAGAATTTTCTATATTTCTGCATGAATATAATGCAAAACATCATCAAATTTTCACATCCTTAAAATTGACAAAGAGAATCCAATCAAACAAACAAGACAAAAATATATACTTTGTCATTTAGTTATTGAGAAAAAGTATCCAGTGTTAAATGTTTGCAAGGTGCAAAAGTATGTGAATCTTTGCTTTCAGTATCTGTTGTTACCCCTTTTTGAAGCAATAACCGCAGGTAATGTTTTTTTGTAACTGCTGATCAGTCCTGCACAATGACTTGTAGGAATTTTAGCCCATTCTTTAGCACAGAAATACTTGAACTCTGTAATGTTGTTGGGTTTCCTCCTAAGAACTGCTTCAGGTCCTTCCACAACATTTTAATTGGATTAAGGTCCGGACTTTGACTCGTCCGTTCCAAAACATTACCTTTGTTCTTGTTTAACCATTTTTTGGTAACTTGGGGTCGTTGTCTTGCTGCATGACCCACTTTCTCTTTAGATTTTAGTTCATGGACAGATGTCCTGACATTTTCCTTTAGAATTTGCTGGTATAATTCAGAATTTCTTGTTCCATCAATGATGGCAAGTCATCCTGGCCCAGATGCACCAAAACAGGCCCAAACCTTTTTTTTTTTCTCCAACCATAACACTTTTTATTTAAACCAAAAATTATATTTTGGTCTCATCCATCCACAAAACATTTCTCCAATAGCCTTCTGACTTGTCCACATCATCTTTATCAAACTGCAAACAGGCAGCAGGGTTTTTTGGAGAGTTGTGGCTTTCTCCTTGCAACCCTGTCATGCACACCATGGTTGTTCAGTGTTCTCCTGATGATGGACTCATGAACTTCAACATTAACCAATGTGAGAAAGGCCTTTAGTTGCTTAGAAGTTATCCTGGGGTTCTTTGCAACCTCAGGAACTATTATACATCTTTGGAGTGATCTTCGTTGGTCGACCACCAGAATTTTCTCCATTTGTACACAATCTGTCTGACTGTGGATTTGTAAAGTCCAAACTCTTTAGAGATGGTTTTGTAACCTTTCCCAGCCTGATGAGCAACAACAACTCTTTTTCTGAGGTCCTCAGAGATCTCCTTTGTTTGTGCCATGATTCACTTTCTCAAACATGATCAGACTTTAATAGATCCCTGTTCTTTAAATAAAACAGGGCATAAATGGACACCTAATTGTCATCCTATTGACTGAAAACACTTCTGAACAGATAGACTCCAATTTCATCTTAAAATTAACTGCTAATCCTAGAGATTCATATACTTTTGCAACTCACAAATATTTAACGCTGGATAATTTTTCATAATAAATAAATGACAAATATATATATATTTTCATCTCATTAGTTCAATTGAGTTCTCTTTGTCAATTTTCAAAACTTGTGTGAAACTCTGATTAACTTTTTGGTCATATTTATGCAGAAATATAGAAAATTCTAAAGGGTTCACAAACTTTCACGCAGCACTGTAGGAGATGTAAGCACAACAGACAAATATATTTTGTCGTAAAAAGTGACAAGGTCATGAATTTGAAAGCGAAAGTGAAAGCATCCGAAGCGGGCTTAAAGCACAGCAAATGAGGAACCATTCAAAAAATTCAAATCACAAATAATACTGATGAAAAAGAACGAATTGAATGTTAACCACTTTTGTTACCATAAACTTAAACTTAAACTGCCAGATTTATTCAAACATATATTTATACATATAATTATAAGTAAAAAAGCTCCTCTTCAGTGTTGTTTTATAGTTAACTAATGAACTGTGAACAGCAGATTCTGAGGTAAATGTTAAACGTTTAGTGACATACCATTTACAATCTGTTTTACTGGCATCTTTCCCCGGTTAAAACAATGACTGAGCGATTACATTAGACATGATAGATGTTGGTAAGCCATAAAGTATCTTGCAGCATACCTTATGATGTACATTCATGTGTATTTTGCGCTATAACTTATTAAACTGGTAGAGAGTTGTGCTCTGCGCAGCTACTTGAATTGAGGTGCAATAGCGGTCGGTCACATTGCATTTAAAAGTATCAGAATGGCATTCATTGTTTGTATTTCGTAACTGAATGTACAGGATTTGAAAGCTGAGAAGTAAGAAAGCAAACAGCTCTTTGTGATTATGTCTGGTAATGTTTGGTGTACAGATAAACCAGCTGATGACCAATAGTAAAATAAAAAAAAGAATAATAATTTGCTTTATCGGCCAATACCGACTGTTGGCCAATACATCGGTGCATCTCTAATTTTAACTATCAAACACATTGAATCAATCAAGTACTGTATTAAAGGGGTCATCAGATGCAAAGTTCACTTTTACATGCTGTTTGAACATTAATGTGTGTTGGCAGTGTATGTACACATCTACACTATAATGATAAAAATCCATGCAGTGGTTTTTAATTAATCTGTAAAAATAATATCCCCTTTTTCAAATCGAGCCATTCTCAGATACCTGTCATTGTGGCGTCACACCAACAGAGGCCGCTCCAATGATAGTTGATTGACATGAGCGTCTTACCTCAGACCCGCCTTAAATCAGCTGTAACAAAACAGCTAAAAAGTTAAAGCTAAAAACCAGAGCCTGTCTGGCACTGATGTACTCTGCAGAGGTGGAATGTGGCAAGGGGGTCCATTAGAGTGACAGCTGTCCCTGATATTCCCTGATTTTATTACATTTTAATTAATGTCTGACCGTCAGACAGTGTTGACAAATTGTGGGCCTTATGAAACCTTATGAAACACGCATGCGCCCTTGAAAAACAGCATTGCTTTGATATGAATTCAATAAAAATCTATTTTATTGCTTATGAACAGTTGAACCCTTCTCTGTGGACACATTGTTTTTGATGTAGTGAGAAAACAATAAGTGTCACAGATTTGATACAATAATGATAAAGTTAAATTGAAGGAGATAATTGTGTTAAATACATTCTATTATAAATCCCTCATAACAATTGAAAATATTTTAGTTTTTAAACCTAATAGCAGTTACAACTGCTGGACAAGTTTTGTCTCATGTCTCAAGAATCAGTGGTATACGTGTGTAAAACAGATAATGATAAATTATCTTAAATTATTGTTTAGCAACTTCAGATTTGAAAACTGCATAAGAAGAGACTGCAAAATCCAATATGAACTTGAAATGCCTTTTTTCATTTTATATCATTGAGTTATTTGATAGTAAGTCTAACAAACAATTCTATTTTTAAATATAATGTGTTAGTACTTTTTAAGTCATTAATATAGTAGGGTATTTGACTTCAGCACAAACTTCGTATCTATAATTTTAGTTATAGAGAGATGTAGAGATTTGCTTGACTCTCAAACATCATATAATTGCAAGCTACGATTATCCACAATAATTACGTACACAAGTACCTGTTCTTTCACAAAGCTGGTGTTTTTTATAAGAAATTGCATTTATTATGTTTGCAATTTGCACTATCATGGCAGAAAATCTATATTTTAAATAAAGGCCAGCCTTCGAAATTTGTAGGGCATCTTTTGTAACAGTAAGGCTAACTAGCCCCGTTGTTTCTGCAGCCATTGATTTTGAAAAAGCTTATTGATGGCAATCACACTACCCATACCAGGGCAGCATGATGATTATAGAGTTCAGGAGTTAGAAGTAGGCTTTGACTGTGGAGTAATCGCTCCTGAATGCTCAGTCACTGATAGAAGGCACTGAATTGGGAGGGTTCATTCTCCGTAAGATCATATGGCTCAGGAGATTACTGCTGGCGCATAGGGAAATGAAGAAGCTTTCCTTAAATCATCTTGCTCTACTCACTCCAAAAATTGTGGTTGTCGCTGGAAGGCTTTACAAGACATCCTCAACTAAAGTGGACTTTCTGATGACCTTTCACCGCAAACCTACACAATTACAGTTTAGCATCAGTGTCCTATTACGTGCTGGTGATTTTCCCAACACCCTGCATGATAAACACAGAGTCTTTGCACACAGTGGAACTAAAGCACACAGAACATTTCAGGTCAGAGTCTTTGAACAAGCGCTAACTTGTGGATGCCAAAACAGTCCATCGCAATAAATGCCTGGGAACTGCACACAGTGAATACAAGGCATTAGGCTTTATCGCAGCTTAAAATACATCCTCTCAGCCTCAAGGGTGGTAACAGTGCGCTCCGTAGAATTTCTGCAGATAAATGTTTAAAACATTGACAAAATGTTATTTGTTGACATTTACACACAGAAGGTCCCAGAAGCTTCAAGCCTGACAGGCTACTAGGCCAAAGCCTTTAAAGAGTGCCAAGAATTGGCAATATATATGCATGAAACACAAAGCCTTTTCAGGATTTCAAGGCTTTTCAGATTCCACATTGTTTGGTTAAAGTAGGGCTGCTCTACACACCGAGATGGTATTTTTCTCCTGTGCACCTTTGACAGGTGAAGCTCTCTACATTCAGAAGGTCTTAGCATCCTCCTTGTCTCCATCTGAAGTCACTGATACTGTTTTCCTCGGGCTGTTATATTGATTTTTAAGATTTATGAGCACTAGGCTCTTGCATAGAGGTCCCTTTTCTGTTTGTCCCCCGGTAGCTGTCATTCATTTGAACACTGTCTTTGGCAGACTTCGTCCAAAGCAGTCCAGTTTTTCTATGAACCTTAACGAAGGGTTCTACATTATTTTCAAATTAGAGTCCAATGAACTGTGGCTATGCTGTCAATTGTTACAGACAACAAGTGTCTTTCAGTTTGTATTAACTTTTCAAGGTTGAGTGTATTTAGATAAACATTATTATTTATCATTGTTTTATACCAGCTTTTCATGTTGAGACACTCTGATTTCAGCAATATAATCTTTTCCATAATTTGCCTTTCCTAAAAATGGAAAACACCTTAAAAATAGGAGTGTCCGTGATAAAGAAAAGTATTTTAAAAACATGTTTGCCAAGTTCTTAGAAATGTACTTTTTTATTGTGTTAGATTTATTAATTATTGCATCACACATGGCATTTTACAACCTAAACTAACCTTGTCTTGTCATGAAAAGGTTGAATTATCAGATACGGAATATGGTCATTGTACAGTATGGAAAAAATGCATTTTTTAAATGTATTTTTGAATAAATTAATAGATCCAGACAAAAAAGCGAGTGTCATGTCACTGACCCATAAAGTGTGTCTAAAAGACGAACCAGTTCAACAATGGCCAGAAGTACCACATTGCTTAGCAGAGTAGAAGTTTTCAAAGGTCCACTGAATAAGAACCAGACTTATGAACAGAAATCGGGGGAAAACAGAATCCTACGTGACCTGTTGTGTCGGGAAGTCAGGTCTGTCGAGCCCTGTCAAGTGTAATTGCTGCAATATCAGTCACAGAGGGTTTTCAGCTCACTTGTCAATGTGTTGTATATCTGTGGAGGAAATGGGTTCAGCAAAGAGCTTATGTAGGAACCGATGGTGCTATCAAGAGAGGTCACCGTCAAGTCTCCCACCACCCAGCAGCTGACAGCTTTAGTTTAGCAAGTGCAGATGACTGGCTGGCTTTTCCTTGCTGCCAGACCCTTGTGGGCTACAAGAGTCCGTCATCTCTGGGAGAACCAGACCTTTCAATTAACTGGATTATCATCGATCCAGAGGCCGTGACAGTCATAGAGCCGCAATAGAGGTTACTGGGCTTTCATTTTCAACATGCAACAATGTGACTGACAGTGCTAGAACTGTGCACTTTTTTTGATAAATTACACAAAATGACTAGTGTGTCCAGACCTTTCTGACAAGAACGGCCAATATTTAACCCACACTTGTACTTCTCTGTCCAATTCTGTCTCACTGTTTGCACGATAAGCATAACATATTTAAAAAATGTATTTAACATTTATTTACTTGTTTGTTTGTTTATCAATGTACTTACATGTGTGTGTGTGCATATAAAAGATACATTTTAACAAACATATGTTAAAAGACATAGTTTAGATTTTACTTTTAAATCAATTAACTAAAATCAAGACACTATTTTTTCAGTGTCAAATTTCAGTGTTTCTTTGCACATTTTAGAATGATTGACAGCCTTCAATTAAATTCAGAATGAAATTCAATTCTAATTTGATTCAATTCTGTATTTTAACTGTAAAATTTAGTTTCACAATAATGATATATTCTACAATATTATTTTAGCTGGAAATAAGGTTGTTAAGGTATGTGTACTATATAGCATGTTATGTAAGACTGAAATTTCACAATTCTTGATACCAATTTCAGCACCACAGCAAAAGCTAATATAAATAATAAACAAACAAACAAACAAACAAGCAAGCAAGCAAGCAGAGTCAGTAAAATAAAAACAAAGAAACAAATGACAAGCAATAGGGGGAAAAATGCAAAAGAACAAAGAAAAAAATGGTATAAACATTTGCTTTAAGTTTTTCAGGTAGATCAGATATTGATGGTTTTAAAGTGATTCTTGCAAATTCATGAACAATGAATTTTATCTTTGAACTAGATCAACAACTTAACTTATTGTGTCTGCAAACAACATACATCCAGACCATCGTTTGCCACTCTTTTTCTTTTTATTGATGTTTTACAACATCTAAAAGTCTTTGCACTCTGATAGAGTGAAAGCGAAGGGTCATGAGCTTTTTTGTGCTGTATTAATCATAGAGATGTTGTCTGGAGAAAGAGCTTGTAAGTTTCAGAATTAATCTTTGTAGTTAAAATGCCAGACTGTCAAGGCAGACCCTGTACTTCTGACAGGCAGATTTGTCACTGTACTGGGTGGCCCAGCCAGTGACACAGTGATAGATTGTGGGATAGAAGGCCAGGATGTTGACGTGCATGAATAGGGTGCAGGCGTTCTTCTTGCACTATCTCATCTTTATTATTATGCCTTCATGTGTCATCGTCCTCTCATCTTTGATCCTCGGGTGAGGGGAGTGACATTTCCTGCATGTGTTCGCAAACTTTTGAGAGATTCCCCAAAGCTTTTGTTTTGCAATGTTGGGGCACGGAAGGTGTGCAAACATCCTTGTTTTGATGTCCATTAAATGTGAAAATGTCAAAAGTCATGGGGGATAAAAACAAAAGACAAACATCATTCGCAACAGATTGTTGTAAGACCTTTCCTACTGACCAAATCAAAAGCCAAGCCTAAGACCAGTCCGGAAAAGGTGACACTGTCTCGATTATGAAATTTACGAGTCCCAGAGAGACGCAAGAGAGTAAACTGACATTCATTGTGGCTGTGTGACACACCATTGATGAAAGCTTTCTGAATGCGTAGAAAATGTTTTTCTTTCTTGGATAATTAGTTCTTGCTTTCCAGCAGAGTCGTGTGTCACACAATCAGTGTCGCGCGGCTGGACCGCAGCGGTTATGAATGGGGAGAGTGTGCCCTGCTGGGTGAGGGCTTGTCAACATGATCCAATTCATCTCAACAAAACCAAACACTGATCTAAAGCGAAGATTTTCTGAACACTGCCGTAGCAAATTTAACACTTGATTTTACACTGTTCATTCTGCGCAAGCTGTTCATCCAAGCTTCTACAACTGAATCATGACCCTCTGAAATTTTGGGGGCTGTTTCCCTTTCGTTTGCAGTGACGCAATGTAGAGCAACAGGAAAGTGTAGGCGTTTATGTAGCTCTTTTAAAAAAGTAGTAGGGTAACTCAGCACAGATAATAGCACAAATGTCAACATTTGTTGGTTCAAATACTCAAAAATGGACTGGATACAATTTTTGGCACCTTGTCAAAATTGTAAGAAATAATTGCTTTTCAAGCATGTGATGCTTCTGTAATTTGTATTTAGGGCAATATAGTTACAATCAGTTAAAATGGAGAAAAGGTGACTCAACTTTTGTGTTGTGTGTCACACTGAGCATGGAGAAAAGAAAGAAGTGTAAAGAGTTGTCTGTGGATTTGAGAGAAGAAATTGTGGAAAAACATGGACAATCTCAAGGCTACAAGTCCATCTGCAGAGATCTTAATGTTCCTGTGTCCACTGTGCGCAATATCATCAAGTGGTTTACAGCCCATGGCACTGTAACTAACCTCCCTGTACGTGGATGGAAGAGCAAAATTAATGAAAAATTGCAAGGAGGGATTGTACGAATAATGGATAAAGAACCCAGATTAACTTCCAAATAAGTTCAAGATGCAACAGTGTCAGCTCACACTATCCGTCGCTATCAGAATGAAAAGGGACGCTATGGTAGGAGACCCAGGAGGACACCACTGCTGACACAAAGCTATAAAAAAAGCGGAGTTTGCAAAACTTATGTGACAAAACCACAGTCCTTCTGGGAGAATGTACTGTGGACACATAAGACAAAAGTAAAGCTTTTTGGTAAAGGACATCATCACACTGTTTACAAAGAATTTTGGGGCATAACGTAGTGGCCAGTGTCAGAAAGCTGGGTCTACACCAGAGGTCATGGGTCTTCCAACAGGACAATGACCCGAAACACACTTCAAAAATCACTCAGAAATGGTTACAAACAAAGCACTGGAGAGTTCTGAAATGGCCAGCAATGAGTCCAGATCTGAATCCCATAGAACACCTGTGGTGAGATCTCAAAAGAGAGGAGAAGGCATCCTTCAAATCTGAATGACCTGGAGCAGTTTGCAAAAGAAGAGTGGTCCAAAATTCCAGTAAAGAGGGGTAAGAAACTCATTCATGGTTACAGGAGGCGATTGATTTCAGTAATTTTCTTCTAAAGGGGGTGCTACCAAATATTAAGTTAAGGGTGCCAATAATTTTGTCCAGTGCATTTTTTGGGTTCTGTGTGGAATTGTGTCAGATTTGACTTTTCTTCTCTTTTTTTTTTTTTTTTTTTTTTTTGTGTGTGTGTGTGTGTGTGTTGCAATGGCAAAAAAATAAAAATAAAAATAAACAAACAAACAAACAAACATGTGAGTACTAAAACATTAGCAACTGCAACAATTTTCTGAGAAAAGGGT
>NC_066889.1:7419161-7533417 GCF_022985175.1 Labeo rohita | reverse complement strand
TGTTATTTTTTACTCCTGCCCTGAGAGCAGCGCATAGTTTAGTAAAAATAACAGGAATACAAACCTATGGAGTACTCCTGGCCCAAGAGCAAGGCATAGTTTAGTAAAAAATAACAGTAATACGAACCTATTGAATACTCCTGCCCGGAGAGCAGCGCATAATTCAGTTTAGTACTGTTATTTTTACTCCTGCCCTGAGAGCAGCGCTAATGTTAATACTAGCGCTAACTGACTAATTAAATCTCACGGAGATTTGAACGAGCTCTGTTGTCGCTCATATCGGTATCACAGACAGCGCGGTAGTATTGTAAAAGCATGTTTTACTCAATCTACCCCATAAGCAGCTTTGGTGCGATCGACTGATAAAGCAGTTGAATGAAAATGCATAGGATATGATATGTAGTCATGATTATTTGTTCTGTGCGTCTTTGCCGGCTAATTATCTCAGTAAACGTTAGAGTTATGTTGATTTATTATTTTTTTTAAAATAAAATACATGGTAAATTCACTTACCTTGCAGCAAATGCCTCCCACGAAGCATTAATAACGTTTCTGTCTGAAGTGTTCCCTCCACACGTCCAAATTTCCTGACCCCGCCTCTGCTTCAATTTCATTGGTTAAATCTATAAACCAATCATTTTCCTTTCTGCCCTCAGAACATCTTTGGATAAGTGAAACTCTAATCTGCTTCTAGGAAGGATGTAGGCTGTCAAACATACACAACTGTTTGCCAATCTTGGTTTGCTTCCAAATCTACAATTCGTCATGCCTATTCAAAGTTGTAAATTATGATGTTTTTGATGTAAAAATCTTGATAAAAGGATATAATAGATATTATTAAATCTCTTTAGCTCATAAACTTCACGTTACAGGTGTCTTTATCATGCTAGTAAATTATTTATTGTTGACACAAAAGATTTGAAGGAAAGATTGTACTTGTGAGGATTTATTTTATTTTATTTTAATGCTCTAGACCATCTTCCACACAAACACACAGACCCTCAATGGTGCCTCTGTGTTTGGCAGAGATCAGACCCTACAGTGAGTGAAGTGGGCAATACGCCCACATTAGATGAGGGCACTCTCTACGAATCATAACGATCAAATATCAATGGCCCTTTGTACCGCTTTCCTTTGATGTGATGAGTCGCAAGGGATGGGGCAACATACCCTCTCAGGAGCATATTCGGTGCAGCCGTGAAGCGAGGCTGGAGAAGTAAAGGCAAAAATAGAAGCTTTCACTGCCGCTGACCTAATGGATCGGAAAACAAATAAACAAGCGTAAAGTGAAGGGGAAAATGAAAATGAATGAATGCATTTGAAGGCTGCGTTAATGAACCCCACCGGTGGCGTGGAGAGGGGTTATCATGCAGCTTTTATAAGACTGTTTTACAGCACAGCTGAAACTTCAAGGGGGGACATAACAGCAGATGTGCTCCCTTTGTACAGTGCAGGGTTTGTGGTACTTTATAAAGTACTATACTAAAGTACTATGTAGTATTTCATAAAGTCATTCAAACTAATCAAAAATAAGTATATTTTATTAATTATAAACATAATATAGTAATAATTTGGTCCCAAAAAAGGACATTGTGGCTACACTTTGTGCTCCATTTCATTAATACATATGCAAACTCAGCCATGCAAGTAAGCAGAAACAAAAGCATATACGAAGAACTACGTATGCGCATCTCAGAGACAAGACAAGATGAGCATTGAGGTTAAAAAGTATAGAAAAAGTCAGTTGACAGATCGTTTTGCTTCCTCGGCTGGGATCATTTAGAGCCCTCTGAAGCTGCATTCACACAGCATTTTGGAAGTTCAAACTTACGGGCACCATACATATCCATTATATGGAGAGAAATCCTGAATTGTTTTTCTCAAGAAACATAATTTCTTTACATGAACACCTTGAATGACAAAGGGGTAAGTAAATTATCTATAATTTTGTTTTAGAAGTGAACTAATCCTTTAAATCAGTCTTGAATTGTTTGAGGTGTTGCAGGATTTTATTTATTTATTTTTTCAAGTTAGTGGGTCCAATATAGTTTTGGGACCCACTGACAAAAACAGTTGGTTAACTACCTGCTAAAGTGAGGCACACACAACAAGATAATCTGGCTGATTTTGGGCTAAATTCTTACCTTCTGACAATCCGAAGTAAAGTCCTGATTATCTTGAAGGTTCTACAGATTATCTTATCAGATTTTCCTGTGGTGTGCGGTGTGTTAGGAGTGACTGAATCTGCTCTGATGAATATTTATAATCAGAAATCCTGTTGTGTGGGGGGATCCCTGAGGACAAACACACACACACACACACACACACACACACTGTAGATTGTCACGTGGAATGAAATGATTCCTAATCAGAAAGTGAGCTGACAGAAGACAGTAGTATTACTCTCCAGCTCGCACTGTAACGTAAAGTCCATGTTCACACTGTCTCCACCACTTCATCCAAACATTTTTATTTTCTTTCCACAAATATTCTGTAGAAAGCAATCCGAACATTTCTTTTTGCCTGTCATCCACCATTTGTTTACTTTAAAGTCATCTTTGACCGCAAAAGATTGTGCGATTGTTTCCGATGTCTCACACAATCTTTTGCGGTCAAAGATGACTTTAAACAAATCTGATAAAAATTCAAAAATCTTTTAGTGTGGCCCAGTCACCAAAGGGCCAAGTTCATCCGCATGAATGCCTTTTTAAAAACATCCCATAATTTGCTCTGTTTCAAGTCTGGCTGTTATACATGTTCTAAAGGATATGTGATACCCACATGCCTGTTGGTTAAAAGCTTTTTTTCTTCCCAGTGGTCCTTTTACTAGCATTTTACTACAGTTACAGCTTTGATATTGTAGAAGGGACAGAAACATAACCTCTTTTTCTTTACATAAAAAGTAACTTGTGCCTGAGATCTCCAAGTGCCATTTTTTCTTTAGGTTTCAAAAGTAAAGGTTACAATCTTTGTAATGCAACACTGCTCTCTTCAAAAAAACAACAACACTGTGCTTATTTTCTGTCTTTTACTGCTGTCAAGGTCCTGTCTCTACTCCCACCAGGTGGTCCAACAATGGAAGACACAAACGACAACAGATGCCAAGTGGTGACATCCCTGTCAAGTGACAGTCACAACCTAATGAATGTGAGTGGACGTAGCATCTCTATATTGTCTGCTCTTGTAAAGGTGGCTATGTTTCTCTCAGTAGATCTTACAGTCATGTCTTGTTGGACTACTTTAGAGAAATGTAAGCAGTAGAAAGAATGGGCATCAGTTTAGCGTACTAACCACTACTTCCTCCCCCATCTGATATTTTTCTTTTAAACTGCTGCCAACATCTACTGCATTGTTCCAGCTGTCAATCACAGTGAAACTGAGCTGCCCTTCCATCGCTGTTCTCCAGAACTCGGTTCTATCTCAGTGCTTCTCCAAACTATAGGACTTCACTACTGGGTACAATCATGATTAATGGCACAGTCATAGTGTAATCAGCAAAGAACCATGTTTGACCTTCCTCTATCATGGTACAGAAGTCCTAACAAAAGCTCTAACATGGGAAAATCCAATTCTAATGTTGTAACTTGAGGGCGTAGTGACCTTTATGTCTTGTTTCAGCACTAGCACTGCACTAATACGACAGAGACATACAGACATTATTGCACAATGTTCATCAGAGAGTAAGTATGAAGAATATCTCTACAGGAGACACTTCGTAACAATCAACCATCCATTTATCACATCATTTAAAATTTCTGGAAAAAATTAGTTTTCTAATTTGCCTCAAAATAACTGCAATGAATCACCTTGGACTCATTGTTCAACACCCTGAGCATCAAAACCACCATTTAAGGAACAGTTCACTCAGAAATGAATAATCGGTTATTATTTATTCACCCTTATGTCATTCTGAACAAGTTTGACTTTCTTTGTTCTATAGAGCACAAAAGGTGAATTTATAAGTGCTCATGAAATGAATAATGATTCTTTTGAGTCCGATCTTTTTAATTAATTGGTTTGATGCAGTTAACAAAACCATTCTTGATTTTGTTTACAAATGTGCGTACAGCTTCAGACTTATAGGGCACAAGTCATATGTATTATTTTTATTTTACATGTATGGTGCTTTTGCACCCTTCTCTCTCTATTAATTATAACTGAAACAGAACTACAAGTACAGTCTGCAGAGTTTCCCTTTTAGAGTTTCCCGTTGTCAAACCTACACTGCTCATGATAGAAAAAAAAATGTGATGTGATCCCTCTGACACAAACTCCAATGCTTAACAAAATATTAATGCACTTCACACTGTAAAGAAGAACAGAACATAACAGCTACAGCATCTGTATAAACAATTAATGAGACAAGCACCACGGCAATTCAAACAGTGGAGCAGAAGTTGCTTCAAAGTGTCAGGAATATAAACCACCTGCTGTTCTTTAGATGCTTCTGCTATCTACACAGAAAAGATACGAGGAAAAAAACTGTTCTGGATCATTACATGAGAACTGAAGTGCATTATTATTTTGACTCAAACATCAGCTAGTTCAGGAGTGAATTTCCCATCTTCAGCCACTAAATCCTCGCTGTCTTGCGTGAATCTGATGAAGACAAATTATACCGAACTTAATACCGCATTCTTTCCTCCAGTAATCCCAACTTTTGCTACAAAAAGTTTTGGCTTAAGACATGTACCAAAATTGATGGATGGGACTTTCTCATGCAAGGTATCCACATAATAATGCTACAGCTTCATCTTTGCTAGCATTCCATTTAAAAAGTTGTTTTTTTTTTTTTGTCTCTCTCTCCCAAAAGCATTTAAAAATAAATAAATTAATTAATTAATCTACTTAAAGCCTGTAACATTTTCAAGCGACTGCCCTTCGTTATGTGGTCAATGATGCTTAGTCCTCTCATTAGTATACTATAATAATTAAATAGTATAATATAATATTAAATATTATAATAATATTACATCGTAAAATTTAAAGAATTAATTACAATATATTTATTATTATTATTATTATTATTATTATTATTATTATTATTATTATTATTATTATTAATGTCTATACTACTTAGGTGAGCAGTAAACTCAAATTGTGGACTTAATTTCTTGTTAAAATCATCAGTCTGTATGCCATTATTTTATATGGGTCAGTAAACTTGGTGTTAAATGTACAATTTCACTGGATCTTTAGACCTGAGGATATTTTAGAAATATCTGTTCATTTGCCTGTAACTTAATTTTAGAGTTAGAGAGTAATCAGCCACTGAGGGTGGAGTAGAGTCACTTATTTTTATAGTGCTTTATACAACAGAGATCGTTTCAAAGCAGCTTCACAGGGGCTTATCGATTTAAGTAAACAAATCAAACACCCTGTCAAACACTATTCACGTTTGTCTGTCAGTTAGAAAAAGAAACATACACATTGTTTTTTTTAGCTATTTATTGAGATAATAGCAGTCTATATGGTGTTAGCCAGTGTTTTTTTATTTTTATTTTATTTTTTTATTTTTGTAGCTGGGTTCATTCTTAGGTAGGTGACAGAGTCCTGACGCTCGTATTTTGTCTTGTCTTTTTGTGAGCATGTGGCTTTGAGTGTTCTCGGGGCTGTGCGCTCTCATCCGTATGATGTGTTGTGCATGCGGTCTGTTGTTTTCGCATCCTGGCACTTCTGTCTAGTTTGGTTTCAGTTCTGTGTTAGGCTTCAGACATTCATGCTCCATGTTCTGTCTTTTGTTGTGAGCACATGGGCTAAGTGTTCATACCCTCACTGTGTGCTCTTGTCTTCTGTGTTTTTGAGCACTCTGACTGTGATCACTTTCATTGGCCACATACTTTTGAGACATTGTTTTGCACAAGCACATGGACGGTGCTATGTTTGTTTCTATGTGTCATGTCCTCCACTATTTAATAAATCTACCAATAACATATTTCCAGTATGTTTTGTTTAGTATTAAAGAAACATGCATTGTGCATCAGGTCGTTCAAGTCTTCATGATTACAGGCATGTGCATAATGTCAGCAACTCACTGGTCAGATTCCTCTGTACTCCTCAACAGTTAGTTGAACCGGCTCATTCGGTTCCGAACGTGTTACTTCGGCTGCGTCATCAACCGTAAACTAACGTTTGATTCAGTTTGACTTGTAAACCGGCTTGACTGGTTCTTGAAAACCTGCTCAAGAGAATGATTTCGTTCTCGAATCGAACATCACTAGTGTCTATCATGTCAGCGCTCCATGACTCAATCCTGTGGTGACCAGCCCTGGACTGCATATTCACCCATGGGGCAGTTTATGTTTGTCTTTTTTCTTGTTTTTGAATTTAAAATAAAGCCCATTGTCCTCTGCATGTCCATTCTTTGCCTTTCTCCCTACACCCTCACCTGCCAACTTAATAGCTGTACAATTATTATATTTATCACAAAACAAACAAACAAACTGAAAACTGAAAACTGAAATAGGTGTCACTGAAATTACATACTTTACCTTTAAATAAATAATATTAATTTTAGTCTGAAATAGCCACTGAAAAATCCTGCATATAACACTAGATAAACCGAGTCTGGGGATGTCCTGTCTGTTTTTTTTTTTTGTGTCTCTCTATCAGCAATGTTTTAAACCATCAAGGGAAAAGCAATTCCCAGATTAATCAAGCATAATGCATATGTGCATCAACAAGCTTGGCACCTTCTCAAAGAGCATACACTTTACTGCTGCTGCAGCTAATCAGCCTCCAACCAGCTTGAAGACAATTTGTGATCCTTGACTTGTTTTCTCCAGTCCCTAGCTCTCTGAGCTCTCTCTCTGAGTTCATTTTAGATGTTAAAGTTTAAGATTCTGCCTATATAATGTCCTTATGATCCTGTTACAGAAAATTTGAAGATTGATTTGGTTAAATTCAGCAAGTCCTCTGACCATAACAGCACTCACTTAATCATCACATAATCAGAAGTATTGAAAAAGGTGCCAGTCTGTTCAAATAATGTAACATTAGGCTTCCATTATCAATAATTGCTCTTTTACTTAATTAGCTGCTTTCAACATCAATCAGGCAATGCTAGGCTTACATTTAAAAGTAGGTCTTTACACCAGGAGCTTGAAGATAAAGGATGAGCAGTAGACAAAATCAAGGGGTGAACTTTCTGTTGCTGCCCTGACTTTGTACCTTAGAAAATGCTGCGTTCTTACTTTTCGGCACCTAATCCTGTTAGAGAGCGTAACCATGCCTCATTATGACAACTTTATCAGCCATTCCACACATATTCAAAACCTTTTGTGCCTTTACGGAACTCAATTTCTGCTCTTTTTTTGTTGCCAAGCACTTTTGGAATGAAATTAGAATAGCATCCACTTCAAAAGCTTCTCGCTTTGCTCTGGGTGATTTCTGAAGCATTGTCTAACTTTGGGAAAAGCCCCAGTGCTGGTATTGACTAAATTCAGCTTTTTCTAATAAAAGAGGGCCGCTAAAGCCACACAGGCAGTGGAAAACTGTAACATTGGTTTTTGGCCCTCCTTAGTTACTGTTATGTCTGACAAACAATGCTGCTTTCACACTACATGTTCTAACACGGTAAAAAATACATTGCGGTGCAAAGAGGAAACTGACAACATGCCAACAGACAAGAATTTTTTTTAAGAAATTCAAACAATAAATACTGTTTTGTGGCTCTTCAGTGTGTTGTGACAAATCAGTGTATTACCTTATTAGATCACCGATCAAATTTTTCTTTTCACTTTTCTTCTTTTTTAAAGCACGAAGAAAAAACATGAATGAACATCTGAACGTATTTTATTTCAACCACAGAAAGACGTCAATACACACAATGTTTCAAGTTTAAGTCCACCGAAGTTAATCTACTCTCCTGTCTAATTTGTTTGTCGGACAGACATTGTGATTGGTCAGATCGCCTGTCAGTCAAGCTGTTTGCAAATGTTAAAACTATGAACTCAGATTTTTGCCTCAAAAAACTCCTAATTTGCTGCTTATTAATAATTTGTAAAATAGTTTTCTTTTTTTTTTTTCTTGTTTCAAAAAGCACTGATTCAAAACACTGAATCATACCGACCATACCTGCAACCCACCAGTTGAGAATCCCTGATCTAAACAACTTCTAATGAAGTCCAGCATATGGTAACTGCTCATCTAAATAGACTTTAGAAGCAGCAGTTTTTAAAAGCTGCTAGCTGTTTATCAGCCCACCATTTGGCAAGCTCCATTGACGACAAGAAAATAAGTGCAGTGGCTAAAGGTGTATTGATTCCAATCAAATAAATTGCCATCGGCTCAGTTCTGTGTTGATAACTCAATAATGCTGGATTGTCACTGAGTAACATTTAGCTTGGACATTTGAGTTCTAACTAGTGCAAGGAGCACACTTCCACCACTGGATCTATTAAACCAATTTGACATTCTTTATGGTGGAACCCATTTCAGTTCGCTTTTATAGCCACTTTTCATTCGGCTGAGAGAGGAGCTTAGCATACCTATAAATGATGGAAAGTACGAATGTGAAGATAATGGCTTCTGCTTGACTGTCAAAGAATAAACAAGCAAGAAGACTTATGCATTCATGGTGGCTGCAAATCACAGAGTGGAGGTAGAGCCTCTAAATGAAGTAGAAAGGCCCAAGAGTGCAGAGTCAGGAGGGAGACAGAGTGACAGGTGTGCTTTAAGCCTGGCACACATTCAAAGATGAGCACAGCCTCTGTAGAGCTCATGGGAACATCACAGAGACAGAAATAGCATTTCTAGTGCATCGGTAGTAAATGTTTCTTCCAAACTTGGCTTCTTTGTGGTGGTGAAATCATACATTTTTGCGTTTCTGGGGTTACGTTTAACTTTATGCAGAGGCAGCATTCAGCAGATCAGTGTCAAATACATTTCCAGACACCCAGGTCACTTTTTAAATCTGTTAGCTCACATCTTAAAGTGGTAGAACCTTTCTTTATGTGTATCATGCAGATCTATGGGTAAAACAATTGTCCCTGGGCAACCCAGTTCACTTTATAGTTTACATAAATAGTAGACAGATACATAGAAAAATATTTATTACTCCTAATTATTGAATTCTACACTTGTTTCTGGACAATAAATATTAGATATGATCAGTTACAATACTGGATCAATGTTGTTGAAGGCTGATTAAGAATTCTATACCATTTTAAAACATTTTAACAAATAATGTATTCATGACAATAACTATTAACAACAGCAACAACAACAGTAAACCAGTTTTGGTTTTGGGTGGTTGGCTCATGTGTTTGCTTTGTGACCTTGTTTTTAGTTTGTTCCCTTAGTTGCTCATTAATTGGTTGTTTGCACCTGATATTCATTTTGTTCATTGGTTTGTGTCAAAAGTTAGACATTTTGTTTATTGTGTTCGACTCAAAACGATGTAGTATACATGCCAGACCAGTATGCGGCACTGTAATTCTGCCACAGTGCCACAGAGACACGTTAAAAAATGGAGAAGAAGACTTGGAGCATGCGCATAAAGGCCCCAAAATACTTCAAACGAAATTGAAGAACGAACTGATATGATGTAATTTTGAAAAATATCAGAATAGAGAAACATCAGAGACAAGTTTTCCAAAGCCATGATGAAAAAAATGAAAGGAAAAAAAATAGAGATAAAGCTGCGAATACCAACTAAATGTTTCAAATAAATGTTGTTACACCATACCGCTGCTGCTGTTTTTTCAATAAGAAAATATAAAAGGTATGCAATAAATAAAATGCCAAAAGAACATACAATAATAAAACTTTTTGTTGTCATCAAATTTAAATCACGACACCACATAAAATATAAAACGGTTTAATAATTTACAAAGTTTAATAAATTAAATGAACAATAACAAGTAACAAACAGGTTTGTAGGGCTGCACAATTATGACAAAAATTATAATTGTCGATTATTACCTTAAAATTGTAATTGAAGCAAAGCTATTTTTTATTTTGCCACATTTTTATATATAGTTTCTTCCTTAAGTATAAAAAAATAAAAAATGTGAAAAATAAAACAAAACAAAAAAAAACTTAAGATAACCTGTAGGAAACGCACACACACACATACATCTTAAGCAAGCAGAATAATAAGTGGATTGATTTATTGATTTATTTATTTATTTATTGTAATTGTGCCTTTGAACGATTACATAATTGTGGCATCTGTAATTGTAATCACGATTAGACATTCGATTAATTGTGCAGCCCTACAGGTTTGTGCTATTGACTCCAATATATATATATATTTTTTTTTTCCACATCATGCTAAAGTTTTCAGACTGTGAGCCATTTACACTTCCCATGAAGGACTGATTATGGAAATGGAATGGTTCTTTTGTATTGCATATATTGTAACATGATATTGTCTCTGAACTGCTGCTAATCATTATCATTTGTCTGTGATAATCTGACCATTGGTACCCATCTCACACCTAGATACACTCCATTATCGCATCGCTGTGTTGTTGTGCGAGCGGCGCGACATATATTTACATTAATCTACACCCTGGCACAAGCTGCACGGGTGGTGTGTGAATGTTCGAAAACAGTATCCCACCGCTCAGCCTTTTCAAACTTCTTTTTGCCCCCAAACAAAGAATGAAAAAACAAACTTTATTTAAAGTATATCAGAACCTTAAACCTTGCGTTCTATTTACATCTATATACATTCTATAGACTGCATTACTTGTCTATATTACTCCCCCAAATGATTTCAGATATTTCTAAAGTCCTTACAGCTTACAACCAAACCCCACAAAGACACTGACCAAGCAAATAAATAGTAAACAACAAAATGACAAATTATGTTTTAGCCACAAAAATAACATTTTATTATGTATGGAAAGCACATACTCTGTTTCTCCCACTCTCTCTCCCTTACAAAGGTACACACACACACACACACGCGCACAAAGAAACATGCTGTCAGTGCTGCTCTGACAATTTTATCAGTAAAATAACTTAGCAACTTAAAAGTCTACATGACATTTCTCATTAACAAGGTAATAACAGCATTGTTCTTGAAGCATATTAACATATTAACAGTTTTGCTATTAGTAGAGATGCTGCTGCCGAGCACTGTTGAAAGACGCATAGACTCAGGTAGGCTAATTTACACACGCTTAATCTCTCTCTCTCATATAACTGCATTATTAAATGCCTTACTATCAACGGTTTAAGCCTCCATAAGTCTAAAATGATGTTTTGGAATTAGCAACCAAGGCAAAAACTTGAGGTGTGGTAACTGTAGTATAAGTGGAATAATTGACTGAAGTCCATTGAAAATAATGCACACCTTAGGTGTAATGTGCGACCTCAGGTGTGCATTATTTTCTAATAATTCAGCGGACCTCAGTCAATTAGTCCTTACTTATATTATATTTCAACAGTACTGCTGCCCTTCAAGGGAGCTCGAAAAGAGTCTAAATCAGACAAGCATCATTTTAGATTGTGTGTTCCTCCCTTTCCATATTACATCTCGGGTGGGGATACACACAATATTTGCATTGGTTGTTTGGGAGAGGAGCATGCATGGTCAGCTCTCCAAGGTGCTGACTGACTTCATTGTGAGCAGCTGCTGCTGTGAACACTCTGCTCCCGGTGGGCACTCTTTGAGGTGGTGGAGTCTCACAGATGAATGTACCAAAAAAAAAAAAGGGTTAGGGATGGGCTCTACCTTATCTCTGCCCTCACCTCATCCAAACCAGCAGAAACTTAATTTAGTGTATGTGAAAGTGTTGGACACTTATGTCCACAGAGCTTCCCTGTGGAGAAAGACTGATCAGTTGTTCATATGCCTTGGTCCACCTAAGAAAGAGTTCTATGCAACCAGTCAGACATTGAGCATGTAGATAGTTGATCTCCCTCGCTTTTGAATCCTTTGGCCTCCCTTCTCCTTTGGGGGTCAGAGCGTACTCAACTCCACCACAAATGGAACAGAACATCTATGACTGTATTGATTATATACTGTATGATTATGATTATGATTATGACTGTAACCATGGTTCCCCGAGAAAGAACAAGATGCTGCGTCTCCCTGCGTCCCCCACCTTACTGCATCCCTGTGTGCAACTTGCTTCAAGCTAACAGAAGCTAATGCTGTTTGTTCCAGATGCGCTTTTAAGTTTCCTGGTCTCTATGTTACCCCATCCATGATCTCACCACTCCATTGGACTGATTTCACACATGCTTCAGGACACAATTACTCTGATGTTTTCCCGCCACAGCGTGTCTAGTTCCCTCTTGGGGAACCATAGTTACAGTTGTAACCCGAGACAATATTTAGTATAACAATATCATAATTATTGAAACAGAAACATAATGCTACTATGATGTTGTATATAGAACAAGTATACAAAAATGTATATTTTCTATCTAATCTCTAATCTCTAATCAAATAAACCTCATTCTATGGAACAAATCTACAGCAATTTGCAATGCCTTCAATACTTGTCATCTCTCCATCTGAATAACAAATAATAGATCCACTTATTTTTTAGCCCGACAAGTGTTCATGTTGATTGTTTTCCTGGCACAGCTGGTCGTCTCCTTCTCTCATTCTTTCTTTGAGCTTCTAATGAGATGCAAAAGCAAACCCCCAGAGTATGTGCTCAGCGTTCAGCACAGCATTCAAAGTGGAAGGAGAACCTGAGACGTGCAGCCGCTTCACTCCGCTCTAATTCTGCAAGGCCAAACAAGTACTCCTGCCATCACTTCTCCTGCCTCGCATGCCTGTGGAGTCCCTTTGCCTTGTCATCCTGATCACAAAACATTTCCCTTCTTACATCCCTGTCCAAGGATGTGAAGCATCCATATAGCACCTTTTCAGAATGTAAGTAGTGTGTATTTATTTTAGTGCTCATATTAACAGGTTACAGCATTCACTCTATGGGCCTCTTTCATGAAACTTGTGAAAATAAATGAGTAAATTATAATAATTAGAATAATTATTCAATTAATGTGTATCCACCAAAGTGTTTTAGCCAGCTGAAAAAATGCTGGGTGCCCTTCTGAAAATGGCGCTTCAGAACTCTTTGGTGGCACAGCGTTTTTTCCAGCTGAGACGCTTTGGGTTGCTATGATCCACGACAATAACGTATTACTAGTATCTCATTTAAAGAATATTACTGAATATAAAAAGTATACAGCAATATTAACTTCTCCATTGTTGTTCGGTCGTTGTACAAGTAGGATGGTTGGTCGGTGTAGTATTTGTCCCACCCCTCCTCCACTGATTGAAATTTTCATGGCATTTTCATGAATTCAAAAGTTAATTCAAAAGTTTATGTCAGAAGGGCTTTACGAACGATTTACAGTTTACACAAAAAGTCATTCTGCTCGTGTTTCATGAATGAGGCCCTACATATGTAAGCTATGTGTATTTATTGTTCATATTAACATGTTATAGCATTCATACTGTGTATTTAAGCAGAATGCATGATTCCCTCAAACATTAAATCCAGGAAATATGAAAATTTCCTGGAAAAGTTATGTAAATTTGCTGTCAAGAGATGTGAAACGCTGTAAGTAAGAAAAAGAAGAAAAAAATCATGATAATGATAATGTCCTGGCTGACAATTACCTGTTCCATTCCTTCAACACAATGCAGAAAATTCCTTGATATTAGCATGGTACATTGTGTCATATTTCTACAGACTTTTTGTAAGTGCAGTGTTATTTTAGTATCGTTTTTATTATTTCAGTTTTTTATGGATTTGTATTATTTATTTCTTAGCCTATTTAGCTTTATTTTTATAAGTTAGTTTTTCATCTTACCCACATTCTAAATAAATAAATAATCTTAGCTGTTTATCTCAGCTATATTTGCTACATCTTAGCTACATTAGCTATATCACCCAGCAATGTGAGTTCTTATTATCAAATGAACATGATGGAACATAAGCCAGATGCATGTTGTTTTGGCTCACTGTGTGGCAAACTTAAATAGATACTTCACCCAATAGTTTTCTTCTAAATTTCTTCATCATTTGCTTTCCCTTATGTCATATTTGCTTGTTTTATTTCATCTGTAGAGTACAAACAAAGATATTCTGACAAAAGTCAAGAATCAGGTGTGAGTCACAAAGTAAGCTGCTGTAATGATTTTCATTTTGAGACTATTATTTGTCTTCTTGATAATGCAGTGCTCACTCTCTAGAGATAATGAAAGCAAACAATGTTTACAAATCAAATATGCGTCATTTCAGCTCATGACAATTAATTTCACCCCAGAGAATGTCAAAGAACATCTGATTCATGAGGCATGGAATATGACCAGGTATAGGAATCTTTTGTGGAAAAAAAGTAAGAGGAAACAGGCCTGAAGATGCTGAAATCTTGCATAAAACAGAGATGTTCCTTCGCACACACACACACACACACACACACACACACACACACACAATACTGCTGTTAACCTACAGTGAGTGTGGATGGGACATGCAAGCATCTAGCTCTGGGAGGAAACATCATTTCAAGCTTGAGTGGCCACTGCACTGTCTTGTGTCCTGCCAAATCGAAACAACGGCAGTATTTCAAATTTCCTGACCTTTCTGATTTATTCCCCTAACCACTGGCCTGTGTACACTGTCCTCTGGTCACTTTTTTTCGTAATATGATCGAATTGGTTGCTGGACTGAGTAGATATCAAGAACTGACTAACACCATAAAAAATTGAAATGATCACACAAAAATATACAAAAAAAGTCCTTAAACTATTTATTCATATTTATTTTACCCTGCAGTTTAGTTCACGGCATTTGAGGACAAGAGACTTTCAGACAAATAGACTGTGTTGGCATCTGCTTAATTAGGCTGCTTCTGCCAAGTGACAAATGAGTTTGTGCCAAAATACATCAGAGTATGATTGGACTTTTGACATCAACAACAAAAGATATGGGAAGCAATTGGTCATCCCTTTGAAAACATTTTCTATTATATACACAATACTGTATACAGTATATATGTACAGTACTATTCAAATGTTGTGGTAAAATGTAAAATTGGATGGTTTTTATAATGTTTTTTTTTGGTCTGGATGATTTTATAATGTTTTTTTTTAAAGTCTCTTATACACACACAGGCTACATTTATTTGTCAAAATAAATAAATATTGTAAGAACCTTAACATTGTGAAATATTATTACAATTTAAAACAACTGTTTTCTATTTTAACATATTTTAAAAAGTAATTTATTTCTATGATGGCTAATCTGTACTTTTAGATTTCAGTTACATGATGCTTTAGAAATCATTCTAATACGCTGATTTAGTGCTCTAAAAGCCTTATTATTATTATTATCATCATCATCATCAATATTGGAAAAAAGTTTGTGTTGTTTAATATTTTGGTGGAAACCTTAATACTTTTTTTGGAATTATGATGGTTTGTCAAGGGGCTTTACCATACAAAATACACATGAACTTATTAAAGTGGAGTTCAAACTTTGCATCTTATAGGTGAAGACAATAAAAACAAAAAGCAAAGGTTGAAGGTTTCTGGATTATCGCTTTTTGTTTCTGTGACATACTGTATACAGTAGAATAAAGGGATAAATTAAGGGCTGTGACACACATGCCTGCTCCTCTAACCATATTTATATATTATGTCAAGCACAAATATACTTAACAAGTCACAGCTCAGTACCCATGTTTAATAATTGCCCAGATGGTGACCATGCCAGATCCTGCACAATAATTAAAACTAAAGAGAAAAACAGCCACACTCACTCTTTTCTCCCTCCATGTTGGCCTTGGATGACCTAGTAGCCGTCCGCTCAGCACAGGGGGATTGTGAGGCAGTAATAGCCCACCTGTTCGTCCACACGACCCTTCCCTGTTAGACCTGAGGCCCTGTCGTCCTGCCATGTAATAAAACACAGACAGAGGCTGGTGCTGTCTTCACTAAGGACCTTCATTAAAACTCTGGAGTTGTTTGAAAGTCAACAAGTTTTGGGACACAGAACAGTGGCTGGAGCTACAGAAAGGGCCTCTGATTGGAAGAGCTTTAGGTTAGGGAGGAACAACCATCCCGAGTGGGGGTTTACACGCCCCATAGGCCAGACCCCAATCAAACACAGAGTTATGGAGACAAAGAGTCTATGCAACTCAAAGGGAGTTGAATTAATACAAGCCCAAGAGCAAGATCCCAGTGGGCTGTGGCATTTGAATAATATGGACTCACATCAACAAGCCTCAGTGTGCTGTGGGCCTACTGCTTGTTTTGTCAAAGGCTTTGTTGTGTGTAAGTATCCAGGGTCACACAGAACTCTAGATAATGCCACACATTCAGAGCAGGAAAATATGGGTACATAAGAGATGGCATGAACTGCGAATGGCCAAAACAAAATAGTAAATGTACTGCAAGAATATTTATTTATTTAATTTTAGAGTATACTTGGCATCCTTCAGCACCTTCGGTTTTTCATTATTATTACAATGCAACTGCAATGTAACATGAGAACTAATGAAAATTAACCAAGATGATGTACTATATTTAGGAGATGATAACACTAAATCCACTACAATACTTTATTAGTACAATTCAGAAAATCGGCTGAAGTTTCCAAATTTTAACACTTCGCAACAGTAACCGTATGTTTTTGGACGATGCCATTTGCAATAATGCAAGTGATATCAAGCAGAAAATTAGCTGGCCCCTTCTGGCACAAAGTCAATGGCCTCTGATTTTTCCCCTGAGGGAACACTCTGTTCAAATACAGTCACGAAGCCCACACGTTGTACCATTTCAGTTATGACAATTTAAATTCATGATAGATTTCACACCCTAATTCATCTTGTCCTTATATTTACATAATATTCCAAGCAAAGTGGAATAATCTTCCTGTTTTGCTTACCCTTTGTAAAGCTGACAGTACAAGGTGTTTAATACCTGTTGAGGAAAATGAGAATAAAAAAAAAAAAAAACCCAAAGCTCTATGCAAACACCATGTTGAGCCACACAGTGCTGAATAAAACTCAGCTTTGCAGAAACAATAATGGCATAGATTACCCGCCAAATGTCATACAAGCAGGCAGGGTTAGGATGCTATGAAGTGGGATCTACTGCTGGCTTGGCAAACAGAGGTGCGCTTCTCGCCTTGTTTGATAAATACGCATTTGCCAAATTGGATTTAGATAGGATGTTCTCTATCTAAGGTTCTACAGATGCTCATTTGCATGTAGGTTCAGTGTGGAGGCAACAGCATGGTGGGATGAGAGATTTCCCTCACAATAATGTAGAACCGGCCCTCCGCACCTGCAGTCACTTGCATTTGTATATATTTAAAGTAGGCACAAATGCTCTTCTTCCTAAACTGAAAATACTACCTGTAGGTAACAGATATGACAGATAAACTTAGATGTAAACATTTTATAGCATCACTTGCCATAGATGTTAGATGTTTAAAACAAAAAAAAGTTGAAACTTCTTCATAAAATTAAGTTTAAGTACATACTACATGTATATGGCCCCATATAGTAGAGACAGACAGACAGACAGACAGACAGATAGATTTTATTTTAAGGTCCAGTTCTCACTATTATGACTTTTGCTTCAATAAACTTTTCATTTGCTGCATTAATAGTTAGTAAGGTAGTTAAGGTATGGGGTTTAGGTATGGGGTAGGATTAGGGGATCTTAATTATGGTAATGGAGAATAGGGTGTTAATATGTGCTTTATATGCACTAATAAACAGCCAATACGCTTTGTAATATGCATGCTAGTTAATAGAAGAAAAAAAAATGCATGGTGGTCTATTATTTAATTCATTCTGAGATTATTCATAGTGTGTTGTATCATATCCAGGGGGTATTTTAACCAGAATAAGTTCATTTTTAAGTGTATTTTTGCCTGGCTTTGTTAATGCACTGGACTTATTGCTTTGCACAAAAGAGAACAGTGGTACAAGAGGATTACCAAATCATTTTAAGTGTGAAAATACAGCAAAAAAAAAAAAAACTTGTGACAAGGTCTCTAAAATAAACAGGCCTTCACTTTAAGCTTTCATTTCATGATGAGTGATGTTTTGCTAAGGGGGAAAAAAGCTGGAAAAATACCAAGCAAATATCTTAGAGCTGGAAAAAATGAAAAGAGTGGCAGTTTCATTTCACACAGTAAGATGCAACATGCCAAGTTGGGTCAGAGCAGTATACTTTACAGTTATTTGCAACATATTAACTACTAGAATCCATTCAATGTGCCAATAATAAATCATGTTATATTTCTTTGCATGTCAATTTTCTTGTTATCAAAACATCAAGAAAGCAATGGTGTCTAATTTGAATATGCTCTATATATGATTATTTGCAGTCTTGGGGAACTATGGGGGCTTTGCCTGAGGGTGTAGAAGTGAAACAAAGAACATTAGAGTTTGTTTACACCAGTTTTAATAAGCTTCGGGGTATGTGGAGAGAACACAAATTCGGAGGATAAGAGATGTCCTGGCATCCTCACTTTTATTATATCAACCTAACAACTATTTTATATAATACATAATTTCACAAAACTACAATAATCAGTTTTTTTGGTGAGTTCATGTAAGACTATTGTTATTATTCTTTCCTTTTCCTCTGATAAGACAGAGTAGGTGACTTTCGTTGCACATTCATTTTACCTGAAGATTTTTACCCTGTCATGTCATTCTGTTTTTAGACTACCATGGCATTGATGTTCACCAGCAAAGACATGGATTTAAAAGAAAGGGAAACATAAAAAGCTCTGACAATGAAGCAGAGACTAACTTGACATCCGGAGCCTCTAAAAAATAGCTCAAATATACATTCAAAGACAAACATCCATCAAAACTAAAGGAGATTGAAAGGACCAAGATTACATGTCTTAGTGCTTCCTTCCATAGTCAAAGCAGTAACTGAAGAAATCGTTCTAAAATTGCTGCTTTTAAAAAACTAAATCGAAATTCAGTTTGACACTAAAACGTTGTCTACTCCTGCAAAAGATGCTGTTAGCTATATATTAGTACAGGAATAGGCAACGTCAGTCCTGTGGCTGCTTTGACTAGCCTTAAAAAGTCATCTTTTTTTCTTTTTTTTTCTTTCAAGACAGGTCATAACTTTTTAAAGTCAGTGACAAAAAGGTAGATCGGTGTAATTTAAATCTAAAAAAGCAAGACAGATTACCTTTTGGCTAACTGCTAATTGGTCAAACTAGTACTTAAGACATAGTCTTAACATAACTTAGGGTGCTTTCACACCTGTAGATCAATTGCTTTGTTCCAAAACGGGGATTAAAATTATTACAATGTTGCTTATTATTCTTGGTGCGGTTCGCTTTTACACAGCAAAGTTTCTAAACGGACCAAATGTGTTAATACAAGTCACACACGAGTAAACGGTCAAAGTTCCACGGTTTATTTTCCAGGATTCCGCTCAGCTGTCATCCGATGGAACAACAACAGCTTTGAGGGTTTATTGTTGCATTTTTTTGTAGCTGTCGTTACATTCATTTATAATTTTGAGCGGGAGTCCAGGATTCATTTGGAAAACATTTTTAAAATGCACGTACTACAAAGAGAGCAATAAGACAGCATTATAAAATGTAAAGGTTTGCTTTGATTTTGAATGGCGAAGACATGCTCACACACAGACATTCACAGGTTCATTTTAAGATGTATTAGCGGTAACACTTTCTATGAAGCCCACATTCATAATACATTATAAGGGTATTCTTAATGAATTTATAATGCATTATAAAAAACCTTATAATATGTTATATCATCTTATGAATATTCATAAGAACAGTTTTAATATATTATAATATTTACTTATTTGTAGTTATAGCTTAAATGTATAATGATTTATGACACACAGTGAACATGTTGCATTCACTTAAGTTACAATGGATTATATTTCTCATAGTTATAATGTATTATAAGTCTCATATCTTGCCATCTTTCATATGCTACTTTACTTAAAGCAATCAATGACCAATTATAAGTATAGTTTTAATAATTATATTTTTTCAAACAGCCATAAGATCAGATATTAGATCAGATGAATGTGTAATATGACACATTTGCCTTGAACTATTTTTACTGTAATATCAGTTTGATTATTTTTACTCTTTAGTCACCTGTTTATTAGTAATTCTGCAACTATGTCAACTAGCAGTCATAGGAGTATTAGTAGTATGTCTGCTAAATATGTGCTAACACTTTATTTCGATGGTTCCCCAAAAGACAAACTGACTATAAGTAACTTTGCAAGTACATCAACATTTTACCTACCCTAACCTTAACATAAGCCTACTAATACTCTGAGAGTTAGTTGACATGTAGTTGCAAAGTTGCTTATAGTCGACTATAGTCAGTAAACTAAGAGGAGCTTTAAAATAAAATGTAACCTAACATATAAACATTTTTTCAGTTTAAATTATTGTCTAGCTCACATCAAAATTAATATTAGCCTCACAGGGAACACTCAAATAACACTCCACACCTGACCACTTAAAAGATGTAGTAAGATACTGTGCAGATCTTAAATAAACATTGTCAAGATATATAGCTGTCATGAATCTGGTCGGTGACCTGCGGTCCGCTCACCACCAGATGTCGCTCTCACCCTGTCATAACGCTCAGACTGTTGCACTACACCCCTAGTCTGTGACAGGGTATTGTTGTTGTTATTATCATTGTTAGAGTTCCCTTGTTCCTAGTTCCTGAGTTCCCTAGTTTCCTAGTTCCCTGTGTATAGCTTTCTCGCCTGGCCATCTTGTCTCGTCTGTCTCGCCGCCTGCCTACTGGACTCTCGCTCGTTTCACGGATTATTCCCTCGTCTCGCTCCCGTTATGGATTATGTTCGCCGTTGATTGACCCACGCCTGCTACACGGACTACCCCTACGTCTTGCCTTTGTCATGCCTGTTTGCTACTGTTTTGACCCTACCTGTTCGACCATGTTTTTGTCTCATCCTGTTAATAAAAGCTTGCACTTGGATCTGCTCACCTCTCGTCTCACTCACACCGTTACAGAATACTCCGTCACAACAGGATCCAGCAGCTTTCACCACGGACAATCTACAGGTATGGACACAACCCGGATTTTGTTTAGACTCAAGCAAGGACCACGTACACTCGAGCAATATATCCGTGAATTTCTGGCCATAGCAAACTATTCTGCTCTCCCGGACTGTATTATTATTGAAATTTTTTGTGATGGCGTTAATGAGCCTCTAAAAGTGAGACTAAGATGTGAGGGTCCGCGTTCATCACTGGCTGCTTTCTTGGATTATGCTTTGCTGTGTGTGGGTTCATTTTTCACTGTGGGTGTCGCGGAGGAGGAACGCAACATCTCAGTGATGCCGGCTGCGCAACCCGCACGCGGAATGGCGGCCACGTCGGAGCGCGCTCATGCTATGGCGGCGACGGCGGAGCCTGTTCACAAAATGGCAGCAAAGACGGAGCTCCGTCACGTCACAGCTACTACCCCTGAGCCATGTAAAGTTGCAGCTGTGTTTCCCAAGTCAAGTCACGTCACAGCTGCCTTTCCTGAGTCAAATCAAGTTTCCAAGTCCAGTCAAGTTGCAGCTGCGTTTCCTGAGTCAAGTTTCCGAGTCCAGTCAAGTTGCAGCTGCGTTTCCTGAGTCAAATCAAGTTTCCAAGTCCAGTCAAGTTGCAGCTGCGTTTCCTGAGTCAAGTCAAGTTTCCGAGTCCAGTCCAGTCGCAGCTGTGTTTCCCGAGTCAAGTCAAGCTACAGCTGCTGCTCCAGAGTCAAGTCAAACTACAGTTGCCGCTCCAGAGTCAAGTCAAGCTACAGCTGCTGCTCCAGAGTCAAGTCAAGCTACAGCTGCTGCTCCAGTGTCAAGTCAAGCTACAGCTGCTGCTCCAGAGTCAAGTCAAGCTACAGCTGCTGCTCCAGTGTCAAGTCAAGCTACAGCTGCTGCTCCAGTGTCAAGTCAAGCTACAGCTGCTGTTCCAGAGTCAAGTCAAGCTACAGCTGCTGTTCCAGAGTCAAGTCAAGCTACAGCTGCTGTTCCTGTGTCAAGTCAAGTTAGAGCCGTGTTTCCTGCGTCAAGTCAAGTCAGAGCTGCTTTTCCTAAGGTAAGTCAAGTTAAAGCTGTGTTTCCTGTGTTGAGTCAGAGCCGCTCTTCCTAAGTCCAGTCAAGTTACAGCTGTTGTTCCTGTGTCAAGTAAAGCTACAGCTGTATCTCCCAAGTCAAGCAAAGTTACAGCTGTCGTTCCTGAGTCAAGCCAAGTCAGAGCTTTCGTTCCTGAGTCAAGCCAAGTCAGAGCTGTCGTTCCTGAGTCAAGCAAAGTCACAGCTGGTCTCTATGAACCAAGTCATCGCTGATCCCCATGAGTCAAGTCAAGTCATTGCTGATCTTCACGAGCCAAGTCAGGTCACTACTGATCTCCACGAGCCAAGTCAGGTCACCACTGATCTCCACGAGCCAAGTCAAGTCACCGCTGATCTCCATGAGCCAGGTCAAGTCACTACAGATCTTCACAAGCCAGGTCAAGCCACAGCTGGTCTCCATGAGCCAAGTCAGGCCTCAGCCGGTCTCCACGAACCAAGTCAAGTCACAGCCGATCTCCACGAGCCTGGTCAAGTCACAGCTGATCTCCATGAACCTAGTCACGTCCCGTCCGACGTCCCAGAGTCAAGTCACGTCCCGTCCAATGGCCCAGAGTCAAGTCACGTCCCGTCCGACGGCCCAGAGCCTAGTCACATTCCGTCAGACCACCCGTCAGCCTCGCCATGTCTCGTCTGACACCCCAAGGTCACGGCCTATCATGATGGCCAGCGTGCTGGACCCACCACTAGTGTCAGTGAGGGCAGCAAACATCGCAGTGGCATTAACACCTTCTAAATCCTCCATTAAAGAGGTCCTGCCACCCGCCGCTCCTCTTCCCTTAATGGCGGTTGCCATTCGGTGTGTGTGGGCTGCACACTGCGCTCCTGAGGTCACGTCTGTTCACAAGTCTGCTCCTGAGGTCACGTCTGTTCACAAGTCTGCTCTTGAGATCACGTCTGTTCACAAGTCTGTTCCCGAGGTCACGTCTGTTCACAAGTTTGCCCAAGAGGTCTCATCTGATCACAAGTTTGCTCCAGAGATCTCGTCTGTTCACAAATCTGCTTCAGAAGTGTCATCTGATCTCAAGTCTGCTTCAGAGGTCCTGTCTGATCTCAAGTCTGCTCCAGAGGTTGCGTCTGATCACAAGTCTGCTCCAGAGGTTCCGTCTGATCACAAGTCTGCTCCAGAGGTTCGGTCTGATCACAAGTCTGCTCCAGAGATCTCGTCTGACCACAAGTCTGCTCCAGAGGCCTCTTCCGTCGGAGAAGCCGCGCCAATGCCTCCAGAGGTGTCAGCTCCGGCTGTAGAACTTTCTATGGAGGCAGCGTCAACCTATGAACTCTCTGCTTCTCTCCTGATTCTGTCTGCCTCCTCTGTCCCTGCTCTCCCCAGGTCCCAGTCCATGACGCAGGTGCCCGCTCTGCCCCGGAGGACTCATGCGCTCCCTGCTCCGCCCTGGTGGGCTGCAGCTCCGCCCGCTCCACCCTGGAGGGCCCCGGCGCTTCCTGCTCCGCCCTGGAGGGCCCCTGCGCCTCCTGCTCCACCTCTTGCCCTGCCCTGGAGGGCTCCGGCACCTCCTGCTCCACCCTGGAGGTCTCCAGCTCCAACTGCTCCGCCCTGGTGGGCTCCAGCTCTGCCGGTCCTGCCTCAGTCACCCGTTCCTCCACATGGACCTGGTCCTCCAACCCTCACCCTGTCTCGCTCCCGCCCCACCGCTTCCCTGGACTGTTGTTCTGTTGGAGCGTCTGGAAGCCGCTCTTTGAGGGGGGGGGGCTATGTCATGAATCTGGTCGGTGACCTGCGGTCCGCTCACCACCAGATGTCGCTCTAATTAGTCATAACGCTCAGACTGTTGCACTACACCCCGGACCACATTCCCCGTCATCCAGCGCGCTGATTGGGTCAGCACCTGCGACCAATCAGGCGTGCTATAAAAGCCCCGGACTTTCCCTCTGTATCTGACGGAGTATTGTTGTTGTTATTATCATTGTTAGAGTTCCCTTGTTCCTAGTTCCTAGTTCCCTTGTTCCCTTGTTCCTGAGTTCCCTAGTTTCCCCGTGTATAGCTTTCTCGCCTGGCCATCTCGTCTCGTCTGTCTCGCCGCCTGCCTACTGGACTCTCGCTCGTTTCACGGATTATTCCCTCGTCTCGCTCCCGTTATGGATTATGTTCGCCGTTGATTGACCCACGCCTGCTACACGGACTACCCCTACGTCTTGCCTTTGTCATGCCTGTTTGCTACTGTTTTGACCCTGCCTGTTCGACCATGTTTTTGTCTCATCCTGTTAATAAAAGCTTGCACTTGGATCCGCTCGCCTCTCGTCTCACTCACACTGTTACAATAGTCCATTATAAATGTAAAATAATATTTAATATAGTGTTCATTGTGTTATAAATAATCATAATCTTAAAAGTTATAACCACAAATGCGTAAGCATTATAATCATAATTGTTATAATTATTTATAAGAAGATATAACATATTATAAGGTTTTTTATAATGCATTATGCATTCATTATAATGCCTTAAAAATACCCTTATAATGTATTATAAATATGGACTTCATAGAAAGTGTTACCATATTAGCTAATCAACAAAGCTACTGCTGTTCATGGAACTGTAATTACCCTTTATACAATGTGATATAGCTTGATATATATATATTAGGGATGTCACAATTCTCAATATAATATCGAACCGCTCGGTACGACATCCACGGTTTAATAAACGCTTGGAAATTGCGGTTTTTCGGTTTTGCATTTAAAAAACTTCCTTGTTTTATTTCTCTCGGAATTTGTTGTATGTGTGCCCGCGATTTTACGTGCTGAAATGAGGAAACACTTCCCCACTTATATTTGAAAAATAAACACACGCAGAGCATCTTTTATTGTAATGACATGCAGTGATAAGCCTTTCTAAACCTGTTGTCCAACAAAAGAATTCTAAAAACAAAAGTTATAAAAATAAACATTATAACTTGCTTTTAATTCACAACATCAGTCAAGTGTATATATATATATACACTGTGTGCAGAATTTTTAGGCATGTTGATATTCTGGTCATATTTTTTTTCCAAACACATTTTACCAATTCCAAACCACATCAGTCTTAGTAACTACTGTTAATTTTGTATTTAATCATTTATATGTGATGTATAATTGTCCGTGAAGGCTGGAAGTGAAAAACTCCTTATATTCAGGTGTGCAGAATTATTAGGTATGTTTTCGTTTACAGCTAAAATGAGCCAAAAAAGAGATTTAACCCAGACTGAAAAGTCCAAATTATTAAATGCCCATGAGAAGAATGCAATACTAATGCATTACAAGAATTTGCAAAGTTAAGGCTTGACCATTGGACAGCGAAATGCTTGTTGAGTCTGCACGGTCAGAAAAAACAGGTGGAGAAGAAAAGATGCATGTTAACTGCAAAAGAATTAGGAATTAAGGTGAAGAATTAGGTGTGACACCATCAGGAACCGTTTCCAGTTCTCCAGCGCCACCATTTTCCAGAACTGCAACCTACCTGGAGTCTTCAGAAGTGCAATGTGTCAGGTTCTTAGAGACTTTGCTTGGTAAAAAATCCTAAAAAATGCCCCTGACTTAATAAGAATAACAAGCTGACGTCTTGTGAAATACATGAAGACAGTTTTTTTATATGCTTTAGAGACAGATAAGTTGAGAGTGACTCTTGAAGGACAAGCATCACATCCTCTTGTACCTCTGATTCAAGAATTTATCTTCTAAAATCTGGCAGTAAGTTTTGGGAGTTCATTTTAGTCCATCTCTGCAAGTCAGACTTTTCAGGATAAGAGACTAAACATGAACTCCCAAAACTTACTGCCAGATTTTGGAAGATAAATTCTTGAATCAGAGGCACAAGAGGATGTGATGCTTGTCCTTCAAGAGTCACTCTCAACTTATCTGTCTCTAAAGCATTGAAAAAAAATGTCTTCATTTTATTTCACAAGACGTCAGCTTGTTATTCTTATTAAGTAAGGGGCATTTTTTAGGATTTTTTACCAAGCAAAGTCTCTGAGAACCTGACACATTGCACTTCTGAAGACTCCAGGTAGGTTGCAGTTCTGGAAAACGGTGGCGCTGGAGACTAAACGGTTCCTGATGGTGTCACACCTAATTCTTCACCTTAATTCCTAATTCTTTTGCAGTTAACATCCATCTTTTCTTCTCCACCTGTTTTTTCTGACCATGCAGACTCAACAAGCATTTCTCTGTCCAATGGTCAAGCCTTACCTTTGCAAATTCTTGTAATGCATTAGTATTGCATTCTTCTCATGGGCATTTAATAATTTGGACTTTTCAGTCTGGGTTAAATCTCTTTTTTGGCTCATTTTAGCTGTAAACGAAAACATGCCTAATAATCCTGCACACCTGAATATAAGGAGTTTTTCACTTCCAGCCTTCACGGACAATTATACATCATATATAAATGATTAAATACAAAATTAACAGTAGTTACTAAGACTGATGTGGTTTGGAATTGGTAAAATGTGTTTGGAAAAAAAATATGACCAGAATATCAACATGCCTAATAATTCTGCACACAATGTATATATATATATATATATATATATATATATATATATATATATATATATATATATATATATATATATGTATGTAATTTTTAATCAGATAAACACAGCTATAAAAGGATATTCCGGACAAATTTCAAAAGGAATTGCAAATTGCAAATAATTGCATTTTCCATATGTGGACACATAAATTGTGACAATTCAAACGCAATTGCAAATCTTGCATTACCAGTTGCGTTTTCGCTTTTAGGAAGGTACAGTGACAGCCAAATTTCAAATGAAAAAGCAAAGTCCATTTGCAACTATTTCCTATGTCTTACAAGTTAAGGGCTCAATGATTTTTTTTTTTTTTTTTTTTTTTTTCCCAAATTCCTTTTTTCTTTTTTTTCCCCCCAAATTCTGTATTTTCCATCTTAATTTTTCTGGATTCAGTTTTTTCCATTTTAATTTTCTGAACTTTTTTTTTTTAATGGTTAAATTACATTTTATTAATCAAAAAGCAAATCTAATTAATTAAAATTATGAAAGTTAGATAATGTAACATCAATTTATTAAAAGTTGAACAAAAATTACATGCTTAGGGCCCTTTTTTTTCTTTATTTTTTTTTTACCTTGTTTACTGTTTCTGTTCTCGTTTCCGTTTAATCATGTCTAATTATTTGAATGCATAAAAACAACTTAATTTATTAAAGCTTATTTTTTTACAATATTTCTACAATGGTTATCAAATGAAGGCATAAAATATGAATTTAATTTATAATTTAATCAAATGAAAAATAAGCCAACTTTATTTTTTGGCAAACAAAGTTACTATTAAAATTAAAACAAAAAAGAAATATTGTGTGATTATTCCTTAATAAAATAGTGAATACTGACCTATTGTGTGTACCGTTGTGACTTTTGTTAGCAGATGATAATCACTGTATTTGGGGTAAAAAAGATTATTTTGTAAGGTGCCAAGAAAGTTCAGCATTCAGCAAAATCATCTGTGAGTGGCATCACCTCCCAACACAAACATGCCCCATAGTATAGTCCCGCCCCTGACACTAATTGACAGCTTTCCATGCAAGGCATCAGAAATTCAAATGCAAAGGAATTGTGATTCCATTTGAGTTTTGTGATGATGATGTTAGTGATGGTGATTTTGACTTCAGTACAGGTTACATTGTTATGCCATTTGATGGTGACAAAAGAGTGAGTCAGCAGCAAAGACAAAGGAGCTTAGCTTAGGAGTTTCAAACTTCCATGGCCAAGCAGCTGCATGCAAGTCCCACATCACCCAGTACAATGCCAGGTGTCAAATAAAGTTTTTCCTGTTTGGCACGCTCGCGTCTGGGTTTGGTGGATCCCAGAAGAACGTTACCTATCTGACTGCATTGTGCCAACTGGACAGTTTGGTAGAGAAGGCATAATTGTATGGGGCTGTTTTTTCAGGAATTGAGCTAGGCCTCTTATTTCCAGTGAAGGTAAAACCTTAACCTAAACCCCATCAAACACCTTCGGGTTGAACTGTAAAGGAGATCATGAGGCAGGCCTTACATTGGTACCTAACATCACAAAAGCTCTACTGGACGAATGGGCATAAATTCCCACTCCAGAAACACTCCAAAACATCGTGGAAAACCTTCCAAGAAGCGTGGAAGTTATTATAGCTACAAAAGTCTAAATACATAGACTCCGCAATTGCAATGTCACTGAAGTTGGTGTAATGCTCAGGTTTTGCAATACTTTTTCATATATATAGGTCTGAGTGACAGCACTGTATGACAGTGTGCATGTTCGAGATGACGGCTACCACCGTCTGCAGTCACACCTCATTTGCATCAGGTCAGCCTACCATGTCCATTTGTCTCACTTGTGCAGTGACCTGAATGGAATTTAATTGGTGCTAAAACATTCCATCTGTCTTATTAATCATGTGAGTCTTCTCATCCCACCTCCATATTTGTCCAAAACTGAGTGATTATTAACTGAACAATTTTAGACTGTCTGCATAAGTCTGCCCAAAGCGCTAGGGTTAATTGAATCCAATTAGCATTGAAATGCACACAAATGGAGTGTCGCCTGGGCTTCACAAGCGATGTCTTTGCTGTTTGAACGTTAACAATCGATAACAGGCTTAAACAACCAAAAGATAAACCCTTTTTCAAATAGTAGTTGGTCCTCGCAACCAAAAACGCAAATTGCCTTGTGCAATCTTTCCTTTTTTCACGGTTGATCTGTCAAAGTACATCCGTTTTCAGCCTTTTCCTTCTTCAACAACCAAAGTTATCATCTTAAAATAAATTGGTGGGATAAAACGATTACGCTCCCTTGGGTTTCTGGTGTTCCCAGCACCCTGGCACGTTTGATCTGGAATAAAGCCTCAGCGAAATGGGAAGCACCCCAACTGTACACTGGTAAGGGAGAAAGACAGCCGTTTAAATTAGGTTTCTTATCAACCAGCTGTTTATTCAGTCTGCCTGGAGCCCGTTGGGATCCTGATAATTCCACCCGCACAGAAAAGATGTTATTTAGGCGGCCATATGGGGAGCATGGCCCTCAGGACTACCTTATCAGGTGGCAGGGTTATAATGGCCTAATCGTAATCACAAAAAGCTGTTAACCTTGCCCATGCTCACTGAACTTTCTTTAAGAGAGAGAGAGACATGGACTAAACTGGTTTAATTATGGACAGCAATCACAAAATTACAGTATTTACACTGTGCTGAATACAGTAATAATTGTCTAGTGGCAGGAATTCATCAGTGATTAGAGCAATGCTTGCACAAAACAATCACTGTATCACACATTGACAAACAAGCCAGCAATTACATTTGAACAGCAGTGATGTTGAATACATATATGTGATGCGATCTGGGAAAACCTGTTGGATGTCGCGCTGCTATTTTTTTTGTCAGGAAATTAGAAAAATAGGTCGAATGTCAATTATTTTTTCAATATTAGGTTTTTATTAAATTATCATTCTATAACATCTTGTCTATCATCTCTGAAAATATCTTGGTAAAATTCATTGTTTAGTGCAGAAAAATGGCGATTTATTGCAGCGAGCAGAAATTAGAACGTTCTGCGGAGGGGCTTTCTCTTAACACTACAAAAATAGTTAACCTATCAAAATAAACCATGTAACATATTTATTAAAGGTGGTCAATGCACATTCCCCACCAGTCCTGTGTAAACGAGACTGCGAGAGAACAACAAAGTCTGAAGTAGCTGTTCACCTAACGATTTTTCTCATCTTAATCTGCTCAATCTTGGTGACGTCAGTGCCCTAAACGACGTTATAATGGACTATTCACATCCAGAGATAAAGGATCGGATAATGAAGTTACTAAAGAGGAGGAGTCCGATAACACTGTTATAAGCACAGTGCGCAAACAGTTGCGCTGTGCTCGCTTTTCTACAATGTACACTATTCGGGCTATCTAAACATACTAAGGGGTGATCAAAATTTCAGAGACTATGCCCATGATAAACAACGGAAAACTGTCCTCTTCAGGGTAACATTAGTCTGTTTGTGTAATGATGCAGTACAGTGCTCCTGACAGCTCTAGTAAAACCTGTAAAATTAAAGTGAAAACTGTCTCACTTTAAACCAGGTTTTCTCAAAATTGCATTCCTGAAAATCATAGCTATCAGACAATTTAAGATAGCTTTTGTTACATTCAAGCTATGGACAAAATAAAAAACAGTTTTGGAAAGGGCTTGAATCCAGCTTTCATATAGCATCAAAACCTAAAGAAGATTTAAAAAAAAATTCACCATGTGTTGGGTTTTCCTCGGTCGCATCACATATTTTAATTAATCACATAAAATTTAAGCTTTTAATTCACAATCTTAGTTCAAATTAATTGCAAGACACTTGCTTTGTTATTTTGTTGACTAACACATTGTAGGTTAGATTTATATGTACAAACACTAGTTGGGGTCACTGTGTGTCAAGTTGCTTATGGGTTGATCACAAAAAGAGTGTCCAAAAAAAAAAAAAAAAAAAAAGGAAACAGTGTTTTGAAAATCTAGTTTAAAACACATGCCAAGTTCTATGAAATGTGCATTCATGTTGGTTTCATATGGTTTTTAAAAACTTTGATTCCATTAAGCTTTTTAATGTTTAATCTTAACAACTCAGTTTAATAGCATAAAAATATAATGCGGTGTAACTATCGAGTATACTGTGATAACACCTTGTTTGTACACATCTTAACGAACAAACGAACAAATACATAAATACAGGACATTTTTGGTCTTATGTCTCCAATGAACAAACTTACTTTCAATAACTACAAGGGCAGTGACGTGAACCCAACTCTGGCTAGCTGCTGTAACCCTACCTACTAGCTGCTGTATAATTAAATAAGAATGTCGGATACTAAAAGACACAAATACTCCCAGCACCTCTCATAATAATTTTGAAAACAGTCTCCGTTCCAATAATCTAATGACCCATGACGGAATCCTGGTGCATGCCAGCAGCTATATCCAGTCCCTGCTTTTGGCAGTGCCTTGAAATAACCGCTGACACTGACGGAGTAGGCCAGGTGGCACCAGCTGGAATAGATGCCACTGTTGATTGATAAAGTGCCACGGGTGTTGCCGGACCAGCACTTCACTCCTGCCCTTTCCACACTCCTGTTCTGACCATCACAGGGTCAGCCAGGTCAGCCCCACCAGCACAACATTAGCTTCAACACACCAGCTTGAAGACACTGTGATTGCCCTGTTGGGATGTACGGCTAATGTACAGACCCAGCACAAGCAAAATAATGACAGAAGACAATGAGGCATTAAAATGTCATTTGGAGGAAACTGCTGTGTGGTCGTAGAAGTCCGATTTAGTCCAGTTATTATGACACATCTTTCCTTCCTCCAAATTGGAAGTTAAAATACTTTAGTGGTCATTATACAAAAATGTTTGACCTCAGCATGTGGTGACTAACTCAGAATCAAGTATTGCAGAGAGCAAGTACATTATTTTAAGAAGGCCAAATAATAAATATATTATAAAGCATTTTTACTGAGATTTTTACAGTTAACTAAAACCAGAAATTAATTACTCCTAATACAATAAACATTACAACAGTTTTAAGCTGAAATAATAATAATAAAAAAAAATTAAGATGAAAAAATTAAATATACTAAAACCAAAAACTAAGACATAATTGATATTAATAACAATAATAATAATAATAATAATAATAATAATACACAACAAAGTTACTAAAATTGTAACAAAAATTAAAATGAAAACCGAAAAATAAAATATAAATATAGCTGCAAGCAGCAAATGCGGGGCCAAGCACATAAGAAGCAGAATGAGGAGCTAAGCGCGGCAAGGAGCAGCAGACCGACTACAACGAGTAATTAAAGCCATTTTAGGATGATATCATTTGAATGGCTGAAAAATCATAAATACAACCACTAATAATATGATTTAATGGGTTATCGCTATTGACCAATAGGTGGCAATCAAATTGATGTGATGTGTTCTGTGTGAGTTGACAATGACACACACAAAGTTTGGTGTCATTATGTCAAACCTTTACAGAGATACAGCCTCAGAGTCATGTTTTGCAGTGGTGCTGTATTTTGTCTATGCCTCAAATTCAGGACAGTTATTGTTTAATGAATGGTGTATTAAACAAGTAGGTTTTGTACATTAATCAAAATGGTGGACCAATAGGTGGCGCTGTTACCAAATTGAAGTGGCGTGGTCAGTGTGAGGTGACAATGGCACATACAAAGTTTGGTGTAAATATATCAAAGCTTTGTGGAGATACAGCCTCAGACGCAGTTTGGCATCTTTCCAACAAATTTGTTGATGTGCTAAACGAAAATCGTTTTGTCTATTGACATGAAAACCATAACTTTTTGTCAGCATGGTCGGAAGATGATCCGAGTCAAATTTGGTGAAAATTGTACCAACGGTCTAGGAGGAGTTTGAAAAACTAGTTTTTCAATATTAATTAAAATGGCGGACAGGAAGTTCACCCAATTATGGTATAATTGGTATCAGTGTTCTTGGCATGATCCAAGGAATATAACAAGACCAGTTTTATTAAAGTAGGCCATTGTAAACTAAAGTTATTAGCATTTTTGGAAATTTCATTATTAATGTTTAATGAATGGTATATTACTTCTGACCAGTAGGTGGCGCTGTTACCAAATTGATGTGGTGTGGTCAGTGTGAGGTGACAATGGCACATACAAAGTTTGGTGCAAATATGTTAAAGTTCTGCAGAGATACAGCCTCAGTTGCAGTTTAGCATCCATCCAGCAAATTCGTTGATGCGCTAAACGAAAACCGTTTCCTACTAAGCAACGACACAAAATCCGTAACTTTTGTCAGCACGGTCTGAAGATGATCTGAGTCAAATTTGGTGAAAATTGGACAAACAGTTTAGGAGGAGTTCGCAAAAGTAGGTTTTCAACATAAATCAAAATGGCGGACAGGAAGTTCATCCAATTATGGCATAACTGGTATCAATGATCTCTGCATGATCTAAGGAATATATCAAGACTAGTTTCATTAGAATAGGCCAATTAAAACAAAAGTTATAAGCAGATTTCTAAATTTCATTATAACTTTTGACCACAAGATGGCGCTACATCCAAACTTTTTGAGTACTGTCAGGGCATGGTGCCGAAGACACATACCGAGTTTTGTAACGATACGTCAATGTATTCGTAAAATATAGCATTTTTGGACAAAATTCAATATGGTCGACACTCAAAATGGCTGACATGGGAAAATTGGATATGGTTGGACTCAGCATGATGCACCAAATCTGAAGAGACCAGTTTTGTAATTTTTGGCCAAACCATTCAGAAGTTATAAGCAAAAAAAGCCATTTTACATATCTCCTGACCACTAGGTGGCACTGTGCCGAAACACTGCAGGTAGCCTCAGGTCATGCTTGTTATGACACACACCAAGTTTGGTCTCAATACGCCAAACCGTTGCAGAGATATAACCTCACATACATTTTTGCGGGCTTTTCGTAGAATTCATTTGCGTGTTATTCGAAAACGGTTCGACTAATCAACTTGAATTCCATAACTTTTTGCCACCATGGTCTGAAGATGATCTGAGCCAATTTTGGTAAAAATCAGACAACCCGTCTAGGACGAGTTCGAAAAAGTAGGTTTTACGAATAAAAATTTATAGAAAAAAAACGGAACCATACGATTTTTGAATTTTGGACTTAATTTGACTCGGCATGAGCCAAGGATTCAGAGAAAAAAAGAATTTTGATTCTGTGCCTTACGGTTCAAAAGTTATTAGCATAAAATGATTTAAATTTTGGACAAGTGGTGGCGCTAGAGAGTTTGAGTTAGAGACTCCAAATTTGCTGTGGTTAATGATGAGACTGTCCTCTATGAGTGTGCCAAATTTCACAACTTTCCCGCAATCGGTTCTATGGGCTGCCATAGACTTCCAGAGCGGAAGAAAAAGTACGCTAACGGATACAATAGGTGCCATCGCACCTTCGGTGCTTGGCCCCTAATTAACAATGTTATTAAAATAACTGATTTACACCTTTGCAGACTTTATGGGAAGTATTACTGTGATGGTCTTTACATCATCAACTGATGTAAAACTATTTCGTAAGCATTCTCCTCAGTGCTGGAGGACATTTCATAGTCTTTTATTTTGTTAAATGCTCACCAAGCCTCTCTCAGACAACAAAACAGAAGAACACATTCTAGAGAAGACGGTCCAGGCATTACACCTGATGAATGTAGCATTAACCTGATCTGAAATCTGATTGCTAGGTCAAAGCCTGAATGCCTTTGAGGCAAATCAAATCTATCCTGTTTTTTCAGGTCATCTTCTCAATCAATCAGAGGTGATAGGCTCAGTAAAATCAATATCAATTTCAGAGGGGTATGTTACATCTTTTTTCAAAATACAGGAAGCATTTGCACTACGCTACAAAAAAAAAAAAAACTGTTTGAACATAAGCATATAATATACTATTGCATATAAACATGATATAATCACCATATAATGTTTCCAGATTGAATGTTTCCAGAAGTTTGTTTTTTGACTCAATTTTGAATATAGAAGAAATGTTTAGAGAAAAAATACCAAATTATGTGTAGCACTCTAGTAATATAGAATAAAACTGTTGAAAAATTCAGGCTGGTTTTAATAAATTATATACATTTGTTAACTTAAAGGAACACTCCACTTTTTTTGAAAATAGGCTCATTGTCCAACTCCCCTAGAGTTAAACAGTTGAGTTTTACCATTTTCGAATCCATTCAGCTGATCTCCGGGTCTGGCGGTAGCACTTTTAGCTTTTTTTTTTTTAGCTTTTTAGCATTCATGTTCAAGTTCAAATTCTGATTTATTCATAAAACACATTTACAAGCAATTCTGGTTGAACAAAGTGGTTTACATAATATTAGGCATTCTTTACAAACGTATGTTTATTTTTGCATTATTTTGATTGTTTTTTTAATTTAAATCAAAATATTTTTCTGCAAATAATTTACATTCTGCAATTCTGTACAAAACATTAGCCAGATAGAATTTGGAAAGAAGTTTGATAAGAAGGGGAAGATGTTCATCCAAAAATTGGAATCATCCATCATTCCAAAATTGAACCGGATTGCAGCTTTGGAGAAGAGGTTGGAACAGTTTACAAACTGTAACAATGCTGAGTAATAATTAACTGTTAAGTAAACTCTTAAAAATAAAACTTTCCCTGTCCTTCTCAGTTGTAAAATCTGGTGCAGTGTCAAACTGGAGTAGTGTCAGATCTGCTATTTTATGTTTGCAGGACTTGACATTTTATTTTTTCAGTTTTATTTAATTATGTAGTATGAGCTAGTATTTTGGACACTTTAACACTAATTATCCTTAAAACATACAGCATGTAAAAAGGAATTGTCATGTTTTACTCTGGGTGTTCCTTTCCTTCTTCCTTTAGTCACTCCGTTTACCCTATTTATTGCACTGATCTCCTTGTCTTCTCATCTCTCTTCATCTCCCCCTATCTCTTTCAAAATGCAATACAAATTCTCTTTCTTCTCCTCTTGATATAAACTCTTAAAAATAAAGGTGCTTCACAGTTCCCTTTAACTGTCACCCCCATTTTTGAACATAGACGTGAAAGTGCACTATCCAAACTTAATTTGTTATAATTCATGAACAAATACATTTTGTAATATGGTTTTGAAGTCCAATTTCCATGGTAATGTAATGATTTTAAAAATGGCTTTCACAGGATGAATTTTGAGGTTTTACACTTTTAACTGATGTATAATTTCTGATGATTTCTAAAATGTGATAGAGAAAATGGCAGCAATTTTTTATTTTTATTTTTATTTTTATTTTTTTGTGACAAAGGTCAGAACTCCCATTATGATGCAGATTTTTGAGGTGCACTCTTGTCATAAATTAATCTATTACTTATTACTTAATCTATTACTGTTAAATTTGTAACAAAAAGCAGCAGTAAAATATCTATTTTGGAGTCTTAGACCTTTCCAACGATATATAGTTTGTCATTATTAGATTAGGATTTATTTGTATTTTTCTTCATATAATGGACTGATATGGTGCCCCGATTTTGAACTTCCAAAAGGCAGTTTAAATGCGGCTTCAAACGATCCCAAATGCGGTTGTAAACGATCCCAGCCAGGAAAGAAGGGTCTTATCTAGCGAAACGATCAGTTATTTTAATACAAATAATACAATTTATATACTTTTTAATGCCAAACGGTCGTCTTGTCTTACTCTGCCTGGACTGCTTTTGTTCCGGTTCATGACAGTTAGGGTATGTCAAAAAACTTCCATCTCATGTTCTCCCTCAACTTCGAAATCGTCCTATATCGCTGTTTTACCTTTTTTGTTAAGGGTGTTTGATCTTCTTTGCATGTTCACTTTGCAAAGACTGGGTCGGTACTTCAGCAGCGATGTAGGATGATTATGAAATGATTTTTAAAGTTGAGGGAGAAAATACATTTGGAGTTTTTCGACATACCCTAACTGTCTTGAGTCAGAATACACAGAGTTCAGGGAGAGAAAGGCAAGACGAGCATTTGAGATTAAAAAGTATTTAAATTGTATTTTTTTAATGTAAATAACCAAACGATTCGCTAGATAAGAGCCTTCTTCCTCGGCTGGGATCGTTTACAACCACATTTGGGATCGTTTGAAGACGCACTTAAACTGCTTTTTGGAAGTTCAAAATCGGGGCACCATACCAGTCCATTATATGGAGAAAAATGCAGAAATGTTTTCCTCAAAAAATATAATTTCTTTATGACTGAAGAAAGAAAGACATGAACATCTTGGATGACAAGGGGGTGAGTACATTATATGTGAATCTTTGTTTTGGAAGTGGACTTCTCATTTAAGCATCCCACTGAAGGGAAAGGTGACAGTTAAAAGGTTAAATAACCTTTGACTGAATGGTGCTTTGTGGAACCAAAAGTGGTTCTTCTATGGCATCGCAGTGAACCTTTTAAAGCACCTTTAGTGTGGAACCAGGATCTGTTCTATGTGACACTGGCATTGCCAGCAACCACAATTAGTCTGCACTGGAACCTGACCAGTAAGACCCACCAGTTTGTCACAGTTGCCAAAAAAGACAAAGCAATTTCACTGGTAGAATAAAGCCGAAACCATGCCTTGAATAAGCCGTTCCAAGTTCTGCTGGGTCTATAATCTTGCATATTCTCCCCAACATTGTGTTGGTTTTTTTAAGGACTGTTAAAGCTACTTGTTTTGAAGATCACTTTTACTCATATACTGTGGAAAAGATGGAGGAGTACAAGCTTCCATCTGTTTGTCCTTCTGGTCTGTTAGATCAGATGCCTCATGCCTTGAGTTCTCCATCAAAGCAAGACAGAAAGTTGTGAGGGTTATCTGTCAGGTTAGCTAATAAAACTGGGAAAAAAATAACTGTTTTGTCCTACATTGGACATATACTTTTTTTTTTAACCCTAACTGCTTATAATTCTACTTTATTAAGCAGTTTGGTTTCTATGAGTTTTGCAATTAATTTTTATGACAATAAATGTCAAACTCACAAATTATTCATTTTTATTTTCATTTATTGTCAGAACTAATTTTGTGCCAAAAGGCATATTTTGCATAGGATATTAGGTACATTTTTAACACATTCTTGTGTTGCCAAAAACATCACAAAATGTGTTAATATTACACATTTACATACCTTTGTGCTAGCCTTTCTGACACATTCATTGTGTTCAAATCATTAACACAGCTAATGTGTAATTGATGTGTAAGAATTTAATACATACAGTTTTAATACATCCTTTCTAATACATATAAACAGTTTAGTTACATTGTATTGCAAATGCTCCCTTTACACACAAACCATTTTTTTAAAACTAATTTTGTGTTGGCACCATGCTTGAAAGGGTTAAAATAAAATATGCTAATTAATTGTTTAATTGTTTAATTTCACACTAAGCAATTGTCAATTCATTGTTTGTTGCATTTGTTTTCCATAGCAGCTTTATAAACCCATGAATTAGTGTTTTTTTTTTAATAAAAAAATTCTGATTCATTTGCTAAGATTTCAATACAGTGCCTCTCAAAGCAAGTGGTTTGCAAAAAGAATGCATTTTTCTCAAGTCTATAACCACGCAAATAAAAAAAAGGAACTTACTGGCATGCTTTCTTTTTTATTAACACTTTCCAGCTTCAGATATCCAATCTACTAAAAAGCAGTGGGCTTACGATCAGCCGAGCTGCACACAGCACTACCTCATCTTAACACAAAATACATTTTTTATTTAAAAGTGAAGTGAAAATTAATATGAGCCTCAAAGATAGAGTGACCACTCATTTATAAATGCCACTATACATGCAGGTTTGTCCTGTGTACCGCTTTATCTCGTTCCAGAGTGAAAGCACAATAGCACATCCTCTGAAAGCCAATGATTCACAAATTACATTCTCATGCTGGGAACAAACAGAGGGAAAAAGCATACAAAAAAAAAAAAAACATAAATGATACAAATTAGGAACAAGTCACGAAACAAAATACTATGATGCATCTGGGTTGTAATCTTCCATGCAGAGTGATATTGATATATAAACCACACCAAGTCTGAAAATAAGAATAGTGTAACGCCACACCAGCAGAGGGAGCCCTCATCCACTGACTGACTGTTGCTGCTCCCTCTGCTGCTTTGTTGGTTACTTCCTGTTTGGTGGCCACAAAAGGAGGCCATTTTAAAGCTGTCTTCGCGAAGTATTGTTTTGCTCATGCGGACTCTACCAAGCGTTTTTCCTGTTTCCTTGCCTGTTTTGATTACCACGGTTTTGTTTCATAGTCATAGTTTTTACTTTGTTTTTGCCATAGTTTTGTCTGTTCATTGCCATAGTTTTGCCTAGATTCTCAGCCCTGTTCATTTGTCACTTTTTGGACTGCTCTCTCTGGTTTTTGGACTGTGCCTGTTTTGAGGACTACGATATTGTTTTGCCTTTGTCACTCTGTTTGTTTGGATACTGACCCTGCCTGTCTGACTACGATCTGTAAATAAAGCTTGCTATTGGATCTTACACGCTTCCTACGAGTCCGCATTACGAATAGAATAGAATAGAATAGAATAGAATAGAATAGAATAGAATAATATTTGTATATTAATATTCTAGTGTAAGTAAAATACATGTAGTGTGTGTGTGTGTGTGTGTGTGTGTGTAATATTAAAATTTTGGATACAATTTAAAAAGTTCTTAGGTCACTTAGGTCAAAGGGAACTAATAAAATTTATTGTCTATCAATCCATGTTTAAATGACATGACTGGAGAGCATGCAATACATATTCATGATACATAGATTCAGCAAAGGGAATGATTGACAGGTGAGATGTATGAGGGGTGTTCCTGCACCACTGTTTCATAATACCTCCCAACTTCCATTCAGACAACACAATATTCCTTCAGTTAATTGCTTGTCAGGAAAGCATGCAGGTCTGAGACAGTGATATAATGCCTTTGCTTTGTTGACTGGCAACAAGATCTGTCTGAAAACTCGCTAATGAAATAGATGTGGGAAACTTCCAATTCAAGAATGATGACTTTGCCACTCTTTTTCTTTTTTCTTACATGCACAAGAACAGATGCACTGGGATATCAAAAATTGCCTGGTGTAAGCCAAAAGTCACTGGCACGGTGAAGAATAAACACTTGTGGAATACTGTTTGCAGATGGTGCTAATGAAAAAAATATTTAATTACAATATTGTGTATGTTGTATTTATGTTTAGAATTAGAAAAAGAGCTGTCAAGCAAACTCTTAACTGCTAGTGAATGTATTAGATTTGCTTTAACATCGCTTGTGTGATCTGTAATTACTATAGACTTTGCCTCACACTGTACCATATAATTCACAGCTTGCGATTAGATTGTTGTGCAAATTGACATTAACAGCTGCTAGCTATTACATAACAAACATATGGCCTCCCAAACAACGAAAAAAAGCATATGAAATCAGATCTATAAAACAGTGAATCATCTGAACAAATGTGTAAAGACTTTAAATAAATACATACATACATGCATACATACATACAATTTATGATTTAAGAACAGACCAAGATATATTCCAAAATAGTTGTGCTTTATGCCATTTTGCTTCTAAAAATAAATGTATTATATTCAAAGACTTATAGCTAAACATTACATGTTTGTGCTAAAATATCTGGTTAGAAAACAATGCACAGTACACATGGTACATGGCAACACTGTTAGGCATAACTTTTGTACAGTAACTTCTATACTGTAACTCAGGAATTACCTCCTTTTAGCCTCATAGTGCTTCTGCATTGCTGAAGTCATTAATCCTTCCTGGCTTTAAAACATAGATATAATTTATTAAAACCTGCTGAATAAAAATGATAAATGTGTCCAGTTGAACCACTAAGCACTTAATGTTTCTGTTTGCACTTTCTAAGTAGAGCAGACGACAGCTTACTAATGCAAAGACCATGTTTCTCCTTTAGAATTCAGAAAGGAAAACTTGACCTTCTCACATGGATCTTGTTAGGTCATTTGTTGATGTAACTATTTCTATGCACTTCAAAGGCACCCTTGTTATCTGCAATTACTGCAGATCTATTTTCAACCACTGAGCATGCTGGAACTGCATACAATAATCTATACTTGCATCTAACGTTCATTCATTTCAGCCACACCTACGTATAAGCCAATAATAATAATAATAATAATAATATAATCCATTATCTTTTATACTGATAAATGCCTCAAAACATAAAACATGACATAATGAAAGTCAAATTACACTGAATCCAAATGACTTTCGTTGGACAGTAAAAACAAACGAACAAACAAATATTATATGATGGTGAATGAAGGGAGGGGCATTAGGGAATCCCACATCAGGAAGATGCTCACTACAGCGGTTTGCCATGCGCAGCCACACAGCACAGTAATGTATCACCACATTAGTCTAACATTATTCACAAGATTTGAACACACAGCCTGTTTCTGTATGATTGTACTTGTTTGATGCTGAAACATCATCTTTAGAATATTCATACCTCTAATCCTGATCCAAAAAAATTACAGGGAGCTGACTTGATGATTGCAGTGAATTGTGCAGAGAATGATGTACAGGAACGTTTTGAAATTTTGCAAAAAATGTAGGTAGAGGCACTGGTTTCCAGTTAGCCACTGTTGCAATATTAGGAATATAGATATAATACAAACATGCAGAAAATCAAAGAGGTTCAATCTATTTTTTCACAGCACTGTAACCCCAAAATCAGAGAGGGTTAAAATGAAAGGGATGTTGTTCCACGGATATGTCCTACTTGTGCAAATCATGTTAAGACCAATGCACAGCCGGAACACCTCTGCACATGGTTAGCTGCTAAACACTGTGTGTTGTAGCAAAGAAACACTAACATATGTAAAGACCAGATAAATCCCTAATCAAAATGCTAAATTAACTGGCATACCTTGTTCACAGGTGTGAATGTAAAAATAACGCTGTGGAAAGAGAAGACTAGCAAACATCCTGCTGTCTCCTTGACAGCATTTGTTCTTCTTCCACATTGTCTATTCTGTTAGGCTTGGCCAAAATATGTTTTCTTTCTTCACCTGCTCCATGAGCACACAAACAAACTTCCAATTAACGAAAGAGAGGCAGGAGAACACCATCAATAAATCTAAAGACAGCTGACACTGAAATGTTTCAGAGATGTCCCCCCCCCACACACACACACCTTCTCCTCTCAATAGCTGGGGCTTGTCATTTTCTTTAACACTATCCTCACTTATCTTCCTCATAATTCGTTTTCCTTCCCTCCCTCCACTTGGTGTTTCTTTCTTTATTCTTTTCTTTTCCTCTCTCTCTCTCCTGTCAGAGGAAAGATGGATTTCTGGGATGAGAAATAAAAGCCAGGTTGACAGTCCAAAGGACAGAGACTCTAATTATACAGCAGCTGGGCACAATGGGTGTACATTTAGCACACTTGTGTAAACTGGGGGATCGTTTTTTATTCTCATTTGCCCTAATCACCAACATTCACGGTCATTAATACACTGCATTCTGGGATATGGGAGAGTAAATCAAGAATCTTAGTGAGAAAACAGACCTTAGCTCCAGGACTGAAGAAACTTACACTGTTACCAGTCTTACTAATGTTTGAAACTAAAAAAAAAAAAAAACAGGAAATATCATAACATATCCTTTGCAGTATTTAATATTCTAAAATCCCCATATCAGTGTGGCATGAAAATTTGCAGTGTTACGCAAGATATTTTCCTGACCTGAGATGAAGACATAAACTACGTTAGACAGTGGACAGAGGGTATTCTTCATAAAGACAAACCTTTAGGACAGAGAGAGAAAACAGAGGAAAGAAGAAAGCAAAGAGAGAGCTGCTCCGAAGGACAGGAAGGGAGATGAGAAGAAATCAAAAGGCTTAGGACAAGAGCCAGAAAAACAGAGACGGAGGCTGTGAAAGCACATCAGGGATAAAAGAGAAACATCATTTCCCAAACGTGACAACATAATTCTGAGAGGAAGGATTCTCACACCCTCTGGGGCTCCTCACCACGTGAAACCTGCAGAAAACGTGAAATACAAGGCTTTTTTCAGTATCTCAGGGTTTTGACTTGTCTCCGAGTAAAAATATCAAAACATGTTTGCAAATGAAATTTGAGAACCTAAAAACCTGAGAAGCACATTTCATAAGAAATCAGGTTTTGTTTTCCAAGAACATATCTTGAATGTTTGAATGCTTGAAAGTTTATTTTCTTACTACTTATTTCTTAATTCATTAGCATTTTTAAGATATAAATTTTCATTATAACATACTGGGGAAACTAAAATTAATATTATTATATATATAATATATAATACAATAAATAAAATTAACCAATCTTTTTTTATATATTTGATGTATTATAAAGCTTTAAACCCTTACATCCCACATGCATTCAACATGAAACTGACACAAAATAGCAATGATGTATTAACACTAGTCTCTAATGACTCTAAAATGTCTCTAAAAACTATTTTCATTGTAATAAAAGTAAAATTTAAATAAAAAAAACATTGAGTTTACTCTATATGCTTTCCAGTCACACTCTCACTAAGCCTTTATAAAACCAATTCTTTTAGACATATACATCAGTACATGTTCAGGCATCTCTAACTACAGCAGATGGCTGTGAATGAATGAATGAATTAATGAATGAATGAATGAATACAAACATTAAAAGCAACAAAATAGCATATACACTTGAGATGCGTGAATAGCCAATCTGTCAGCTCATAATAATAAAAACCTGTGCCTCTTCTGTGCCTGTATATTTTATGATATTTCAACTAGACTCTCAAAGCTACTGTGTGATTATTATGCAGCCACTCAATCTTACACCCAGGGCAGCATTTATGGGTTTCCTTTCCTGCTAGCATTATCCTCCAGAGGTGAACTGACTGCTATACATCGAGCCCATGAAAATGCTCTTATTTGCCATAATCATTCCTCCCAGGACCATGCCTGGCTTGTTTAATTGGACTCAAAAGGCGCCCGTTCCTTAATTTCGGAGTTATGAATTTGAAATCAATAAGCAATGAAAGAGAAAGGAAACATCAGGCTAAATTAGTAATCCTTAGATATGGTGCTTACAAGGGGAATTCATAAGTCTGGGCTACCCAGGGTAATTAAGAATATGCTCAGACCTATTCATTGCCTTGTTATGTAATTAGCCAGATGAGGAAAGTCTAATACAATGTAGGTGTCATGGCACCATGGTATATGAGTCTCTACACAATATCAAATTACAGTCACACCAGATATTGCGTTACCTGAAGGTGCTGTAAATGTTTTTTTTTTTAAATACCACACATAAAATATCCCTGCGTGACAGATACAGTACCACTGAAATAGTGACTGAGAAAATCACATCTGTCTAGGAACTAGGCTCTGTGAAGGGTAAAAAAAAAAAATAAAAAAAATAAAAATAAATAAAAAACCCTTGAAAACTTACAAACATTGACAGCCAAACAGGATCAATCCTGACACAATGTCTACACCGGACGTGAGCGGCAGTAGAACACAGTAGAACCCATTGTAATCAATGATGCTGTTTACACTGGATGCGGTGCGACAGTAAACTGCTGCCGCATTCTATTTATGATGTGCTCACACAAATTCCAAATGATTTGCAACAGTAGCTTTGTCGCATCCAGTGTAGACAGACTTTAGCTGTTGCGGTGCGACAACTGCCGCGTCCAGTGTAGACACGGTGTGAGTCCAACTTAAATCAACTTAAAGTCCAACAATTTAAAGCAGCCCACATGACTGCCATGAATGCTTAGAATAAAGAGAACTTCGACTTCCGTTGGTGTGGACACTAATATAGTTATCATTACAATTATCTTTCTTGGTGTCAACTGGCCCTAAATCTTGCAAAATGGGAAAAATGATCTGTCACTGGTTAGCATCAATGCCTGATAAAAAAAAAACACACAAACAACAACAACCACACACACTTTTGCAAGAGTTGTTTTAAATTTATTTGAATAAACTTTCTTAGACGGTTGACATTAATGTTTTCTTTTTCCAACCAACCAGCTACATCCTGATAAACAACATTCATTTTTCCACATATTTTTCTCATTGAAGATCCTGTTTAACCTGAAAGTTCTTTTCGTTTTTATGTCCAAACAATATTTCATCACAAATTTTTTTCTTTAGAGAACCATGTATAAATATTTCCTAATAAGGCGTACAAACAGCTATGCAAGATTCACTGGACAGTCTGGTTATCTCTTTTTAAAATACAAAAAAAAAAAAAAAAAAAAAAAAAAAAAAAAGAAGTTGGTAGTTTTAAACCTGAATTTCCCATCTTTTCCACCTTTCGTGTTGTGTCATTATGGAGACACAGAGTGCTACGGCCCAAGAGATCTGTTTGTTTAGAATCTGTGGCACGACAAAAAAGAAGGAGCAAGACAAACGACAGAGCTACTGAAAGCTCGGCACTCAACCTGCCAGCTGGCTCCAAACAGCCTCAAATTGGCTAAAAAGAGCCCTGTGATAGTTGCCAAACATATTTCTTCAGCCGAGGACAACGAAATGACGTCCATCCAGCATCTGATACAGTCCTTATTGTTCTTTCTGACTGAAATCATCATTTCCTGTGGGGGATATTGTACAGTGAGAAAGCCGGCGAGGCTGATGAAGGGTGAATGGGCTGTCTGTTCGCTGTCAGAGCGCGCCTCACGTCTACTGCCAGAGCTTGCGGCCGGCCTTAAATGAATCTGTCGGTGTAATTGCTCTGTGAGTGTGCCGCTGTGTGAGAAGACTACATTCCATTAGGCTGAGAAGACCCAGGGGGGAGACGGCAGGATCTTGGCTAGATGTATTTGTGTGATAGGGCAGGACATCGTAAAGTGAGTGTTGTAATATCTAGGGACGAGAACACATAGGACCATGGATCTGTACGTTGACAGGGAGCAGACGTTCCAGTTTGTGCAGAAATGTCATTCATAAAGTTAAAGCATTACCAATGGTAGTCTGTTTGTATATGTACATGAAATTATTAGTGATATTTGGTCACATCAATAACTTTAAAGCTGCATCAACCTCAGGTAGACATCTGATTGAGTGCCATAATATAGAAAAATTGGCAGCTTCTGAGTCAGCACAGCTGCAGAAGGGAAGGACATTAGCAATCAATGTTGCTACCAGTCTGTATTTCAGATGTTATTTATAGATTTGGCTAGCACACATTTTCTGTGGTTGGAAAAAAAAAGCCTCTCAGCAACAAATCTGACAGGCTTCAGCAGTTAGACAGGACACCTGAGGCTGAAGGTGCCGCTAAACCATGATATGGGTGTAGGTAAGTGCACAAGACAGCAGTTGCTCTAATATTTCAGACATTCCCTTATTATATAGACAAACTGTGCAGAGATCAAAATCAAATGTAGAGATGAGAGTATTTGACAGCCTAGACTAGTGATTCTGAAGCTTGTAAGTTATCATAGTTAATTAAATTAGTTTATTTATTTATTTGTTTGTTTGTTTATCAGCGGCTGTATAAAAAAATCATAGTGATTTCAGACTTTTGAATGGTAGTGTATATGTTTTGACACAATCCTGGCTTAATTACTCCTTACTGACTGACTGACTGACTTACCGTGGGCCTGATTCATGAAACATGAGCAGAACGAATTAAATCGTTGTGTAAATCGTTCGTAAAGCTGTTTTTGACGTTATAATTTTTGTATTTTCAAAATATTAGTTGGTACAAAAGAAATGTCTGCCTTCTCCCTACCACGTGTAAATGGTGCGTAAAACGTTCTGTGTTCTTTTTGGCAAACTAAATTTGACACTGAATTTTGATGCACTGGCATAATAATTAGTTAATTTGCCCTTACCCTCTTTTTGTTTTGTTTTTTCCTATCTAAGTTGATAACTGTAAAACATGGCCCTCGTCACTGTTACTATTTACCCAGTCGTAAATGACCAGCGTTTTCATGCTCCACCAGCTGGTCATTTTAAGAAGAGCGCCTGACACTTTTTTAGCAGGCTAAAAACTCTTTGGCAGACACACGTTACTGAATATTTATTTTTAGCCATATGGCCTATTAGTCTTTTTTGTCTTTATGCAATATACTGGAGCCAAACCTGAGAAAGTAGACCCGAATATTCCACTGCGTTTCTGGACACGCAATTTGCGTAGCTGTAATTAAAAGGCAGGAATTATGCTAATTGTGAATGGGGGTGCACGAGCGGCCTATACAAATGATTGAAATTCATTAACATACACGTTTAACTATCAAATCGGACGTTTACGAACCGTTTGTGAATCCGGAGGAAAATTTTCGGGAAGGTCTGTTTTACGTGCAGATAACTCCGAATTTACTCATATATTTACTCAAGTTTAATGAATGAGGCCCTGTGGATTTATTTATTTAGGCTTTTTGTAAAATCAGGGAATATGTTGTATAAAGTTGATTATTTTTCTATAAAATAAAAATGATACTTTTTTAGCATAATAGAACAAGTGTTGCTACATATATAGTTTGAATTCAGATTCAGATGCACTGCTGATAATAAAATTATGTTCACATGAACAAAAATAGCTGCAGTTTGCAGGTGTAATTCGTTGTTTGGATGTTAAATCTCTTTAACCATTCAAGGGTTAAAAAAATTCTAATTCCAGAACCTCATTAGTCAATGCAGCCAACCATACAGCAGGTAAATATGACCATCACTCACACAGACAATATTATCCATAATCCATTTGCTTACATTAACATACTTAAAAATATGCATAAACCCCTGATTATTTGTGTATTTACAAAGGGCTCCCATCAGCTCATTATAATAAAAAAGTGCTTTATGTGCAAGCAACTGAAACATAAAATAACATTAGAATTAATATAAAAAAATACTTCAAGGATCTGTCGAGAATTGTCACATGCAACCCAAATTGTATTTTAGCTCCACAACACAGTTTTTTGTACTGTTTTGTACCTATTTTGTAGGTTTAAGACTCTTAGGAATCTCTAAGCTTTTGTATTGAGTTCCTTCAGGGTGGTTCAAACATTAATTGAGGTGGTGAGACCCCTACAAACTCCCCTGTATAATTTGCACCTTTTTTTCCTGCAAATCATGGAATTGGAGGCTAGCAGATGTCGGCAGTATAATAAGGTGACCCTCATTCTACATTATGTGTCAGTCACGGAGGATCACCCTTAAGCTGAGCCCCAGAGCTCAGTCGCGCATCTGTGCAGGTCTGCATCAAAACGATACGCAGAGTTATTGTGCACTTAATGCCGTGCCAGAGGCCCACGTGCCACATTTATTATGGCCAAGAATTCAGCAGGCATTACACACAAGATGGCAATCAAATAATGAAAGTGTTTGCACCCACATGGTTGCCGCTTTTCGACAGGCCCAGACGTGTCTACGTGGGAGTCGATTCTTCATGTGGTGCCTTCCGAAAGGTACAAGCATCTCTGTGACACAGACGGGGAGGTTGTCAGGTGTCATTCTCCTACGTAGAGTGGCTGGACAGCTTTGTGCAAGATAATGGATTTAAATAACCAACCAGAGAACAGGAGGACTTCTTTTTACAGGAAGTAGAGGCATTTTAACAGACCAATGTGACAGTTTTAGCAGTTAAAATGTATTCACATGCTCTCCGCTATAGGGGACAGATGTTTCAAACGTTGTTGAATAAATCCCAAGGCAAACATGAGGCCTCATATGAAGGGTAACATATCAATTTAAGTTTTGTTTGAGAAGGAATTTAAAGAACGAGACACTTACTGGCCTTTTAGTCTCCATGAGATTCGACAGGTAATAAGTGCATGTCATTTTTCACTATCAGGTTTTATTGTTTAGACATCAGAACTTAATTGGCCAATCTATTAAAAATAGTGTTTGAATTCATTGCCATATATTTCAAAACCATTACGATCTGTATCCAATATGAACGGATTTGGAACAATAATAATGGTTGCTTGATTAACCTCATTTGCTCCTTACACTGCAAATGAAACAAAAACAAAACAAGAATAATTAATAATAATAATAATAATAATAATAAATAAATAAATAAGCTGAATTGCACGAGAACATTTTTAGGAGGGATTATTATTATTATCATCAACAGATAATAACATGTTATTTAACAGATAATCACAGCTTTCTGTTTCACCTGTATAGGTGACCAGAAACTTTTTTTTTATAAGAGAGATAAATAAGAGAGAGCATCTTATAAATATTTGAAAAGAAAATCAAGTTTTTGTAGTGCATCTGCTCTAGATGGCTTGAATACCCGTCCAAATGCATCAGTATGACACAACATACAGTAAGAAAGACAGTCTGTGCTTGTGAAAATAAAGAAATAAAGAAATAAAAATCTAAACAATCTCACACACACCTACCTAAATATTTGCACCCACATGTGCATTCAGCTAAACTGAAACGCAAATGACAGCAACCAAACTTGGTGTACATTTCTGAGCATCTTCTTAAGAGTAAAATGTGTCCTCATTTTTAATGCATCATGGTCCTGTAGGCTCAGATTACATATTTATTCAAACAGATCTGTGTGCACAGACCCAGCTCCTACTGGCTTCACATCCTGCCTTGTCTTTTCCTGTGCCACTTCAAAAGAAGGTTGACAGATTGTTTCTTCTTTTTTTACATATTCATTTCATTTCACCCTCCTTTTAGCCTTTTTTCACTTCTCAACCACATCAAATGCAAACTAGGGGCCACCAATTAAGTCGGAGCTTGTAGTATACTAATTAGAGTGCAAAAATAATCCTCCCGTTTCCTGTCTCTGTGGAGTCTGCTGTTGATATACATGCCTCCCACCCAAACAGAATTAATAATCACTATAGAAGCCCTTTTGCAGATGTGCTGTGTGGTACAGAGCTGTTACGCTAATATAAGGGATTTTAACAGGAACTCATTTCACACAAGTTAAAGAAAGCAGCAGGGACTGAAATGTACAGCTGAGCCTTAGGGGACAATAGGGATAATTGTAACATTTAATAAATGTAACAGAAGATACTGAAAAAAATGTCTGTGTGTGTGTGTGTGTGTGTGTGTTGTGAAAAATGTTGGAAACAATATAACAATTTTTCATTCAGCATTAATGCATCAGCTGCCTCTAGGCTATTGGAAAGCACATGGAGAAATGGTCAGAGGGCATTCCAGAATGCATTTGCCATAACTTTTAATATTAAAGGGTGGCTAAATGTGTTTTAAACGGTGTTTCACTGATGTTGCTTTCCATCCAATAAGTGTTACTTTGAGGTTTACATATTTCAATATTTCCATTCAATTCTTGTTTGTCTAACTTGCTATGTGTTTCCATTTAGCCTGTCCTTCAGAATCTTAAAATATGTCTAGTATTTGTTAAGAAATGTTGCTTAATTGTTCACATTATAGAACTCTTCCATTCATATTCATCAAATGATAGAGTTACATAGAACATTATGAATATAACACCGACCTTCATGTACTTCTAGTTTGATTGTATCTGACTCGATTCAGTTATACATTTAATTGACTTGAGACAGCTCAAGCAAATGGAATAAAGAGCATGTTGTTAAACTTATTTTCTGTCATATTCTTCATTTTAATTTTTCTTTTCACAATACACGTTCTATAAATGTTGCAAACACATGATGGTTCTGAAAAACTATCCCATTTTCAACTGCCATGCTCAGATTCAGGTTTGTGCTAGTCACAAGCGGGTAAGCAAAGCTGCTAATTTCCTTTTTTTCTGGTAATTAATTCTGTTTAAATCTATGGAGGGATTTTTCTATCCCTGGCCAGACAGTATGCCAACCTGCCTTCAGGTGCTCATTAGTTCTCTAGCACAACTGATTCTGTCTACATCTTTTTGGTCTATCTTTGCTGACAGTCTAGTCATTGGCACGTTTGACCACATTTTGAGATGCCTGCACACTTCCACAATGACTTTTTGGCAACAAGAATTATCCTAACCCTAAGTGGGGAAAAAAACAGGAATACAATGCTTCAAGAGGCATGTGGGTAGGAGAGTGGATATAGGCTGAATGGCACTAAACAAGAAATCATGGACAACAACGTGCCTAAAAGTGCCTTTTGGCTACAAGAGATCCTTGAGATGTAGTGACAACTCCCTGAAGACAAAAAAATCTGCCGTACAACACATCTACTTTTACAGAAACCAGAAAAAAACAGCCTGCCATTGAGGATGGGAAATACGCCACAGCGTGTTTGGCATTTGTGAGTGTGACAGAGATGTTTTGGCAGAGCAACAAAACTGGTTTCAGCCGATGTGTAGCCTCAGTCTATTGGCTCAGAGTAATGAGCTACCTCAGCAGGCATCACACATCACCTGCGTCCACAATATTGCAAGAAGTCACCATGTGGTTCTGCTCAGCAAGTCTAAAGCAAGACAGATATCTGCAATGAGGGTTTCTGAATGTCTTGATGTCTTTTCTAACCCTTTGAGGTTAGAAACCCTTTGGCTCCTCTTATATTTTAGGGTTCTCTTAGTTTCCACAACAGCTATGGAATAATGAAAGGTAGGTGGTATCAAAACTGATGGTAGAACAACTTTGAATCTTTTCATTTTAAGTGTAATGCATTGAAAATGTTTCCAAATACCACACTGCAAATGTGCAGAACCATCATCAGCAACGAAAGTACAAAAAGTGCAGTCAAAAGCACAGAAAACACTAAAGTAAGAAGGACAAAATATGTTTTGAAGTCCTACCTCTTTATCAGATGCCAAAAATCACAGCCTTGATAAAGTCAGAAAACCATGGAGCTGATCGGCTGCAAATGTTTCTAATCTCTTTGCCTCACAGTCTATTGCCAAGCACAAATGGGATGTGGACCATCTACCACAGGGATGGACTCCATGGGCTCCTCTGGCTAGCTAGATCAGTGGCTCTCTGGCAGGTAGGTGGAAACAGTGAAAAAAGTCCAGTAGTCCTCGCTGTTGGTACGGCAGGAGTGCCGTCAGAACAGAGCATCCTTCAGTGAGCAAGAAATCCAAAGGGAATGTGCCTGTAATCCCCAGACTGGAAGCCTGCGCTGAAGATAAACAGGGGAGAGTTGCCTCAACATTGTTCTTTTTCCACTGGCAGCAACATCTCTCTTCTCCCACATCCTTCTGACGCTATTTATTTATCTGGGACCGGAGTGGAGTGAGCGTGAGTGAGAGTGAGAGTGTGTGTGTGAAAGAGAGAAAGAGAGAGAGAGAGAGAGAGAGAGAAAGCGCAGGAGAGAGCTTGCACTGTCAGTGACTACATTAGCAGCTCTGAGTAGGTGGAGTTTTCTTTGCAGCAGAGGGGATCATGATTCGAAATCCAAAGGAGGGAGAGAGAGACAGACAGAGAGAACACAGCATGAATAGCATAAGAAGAGGAAGAAATAAGGTACTGTAGCGCTGAGGTTCAAGAAAAGGAGGGAGAGAAATACATCATGGGTTCACAACCCAGTTAACTAGTCAGTTAGTCCTGCCACAAGTCGACATGTCAAGAATGAAGAAAGCTATTCTCTAGTGTTCCAATTCGACTCAATGGAAGCTGCTCAGCTGGCACAGGCCATATGGAAGTGTACTGTCATCTAGGTAGCACAAAAGAACCTATAAATGTCATGAAACTACTCAGGAGCTGCAGGAAAATTGTCATGACAAAAAAAAAAGAATCTGTTGAAACATCTTATGAAATATTAGCAATATATGTTGGTCAGTTAATGGAAAAAGTTTTTAAAATCAGATGGTGTACAGAATCCACAGAATCCACCAGTAGGGTAACTGACCATGGTTTGTGTCTTGTCATGGATCATACAACTTCATGTGCACCTGGAAATTGTCCCAATACCCACACATTGTACACAATACTAATCATTTATTCATTTGTAACTGATATATAATTAATATATTTAATCATTTGTAAGTAATTGACCATGAAGGCTGGCAGTGAAAAACTCCTTATATTCACGTGTGTGTAATTATTAAACAAGTTTTCTTTTACAGATAAATTGAGCCAAAAGAGAAATGAAAAGTCAAAATTATTAAATGCCCATGAGAAGGATGCAATACTAATGCAATACTAGAATTTGCAAAGTTAAGACATGATCATTAGACAGCAAAATGCTCACTGGGTCAGCAGGATCAGAAAAAAACAGATGGAGAAGAAAAGACACTTGTTAACTGTAAAAGAATTATGAATTAATGTGAAGGATTAGGTGTGAAAGCATCAAAATCCCTTTAGTCTCCAGTGCCACCAAGTTGAGAGTGACTCTTGAAGGACCAGCATCACATCCTCTTGTACCACTCTTTCAGCAATTTATCTTCAAGAATCTAGCAGTAAGTTCATTTTTAGTTTATCTCCTATCTTGAAAAGTCTGTCTTGCAGAGATTCTGTAAGATAAATTCTTCAAACTGGTACAAGAGGACGTGGTGCTGGTCCTTCAAGAGTCACTCTCAACGTATCTGTCTATAAAGCCTATTAAAAACAAAAAAAAAACAAACACACAATACTCCAGCATGTGATTCTTTTTAAGTAGGGGTCATTTTTTAGGATTCTTTACCTAACCTAAGTCTCAGAGAACCTGGCATCTTGCACTTCTGAAAACTCCAGAGTAGGTTGCAGTTCTGGAAAATGGTGGCACAGGAGACTAAAGGGTTCCTGGTAGTTTCACACCTAATTGTTCACATCAATTCATAATTCTTTAGCATTTCTTTAGTTATTATGTGTCTTTTCTTCTCTTTTTTTCTGATCCTGCTGACCCAGTGAGCATTTTGCTGTCCATTGATCATGCCCAATTTCTGTATTGCATTAGTTTTGAATATTTCTCATGGGGACTTTTCAGTCTGAGTTAAATCTCTTTTTTGGCTCATTTTATCTGTAAAAGAAAACCTGCTTAATAATTATCCACACCTGAATAAAACCAGATTTTCACTTCCAGCCTCTATGTACAATTATATATCACTTATAAATGATTAAATATAAAATTAATAGTAATGTGGTTTGGCATTTGTAAAATGTGCTTGGAAAAAATATCAGAATATCAACTTACCTAATAATTATGCACGCACTGTACTTACATCACATTCCTGTGAGATTTACATATTTTGATTTTCAATATTTTGCACGTCAAAATAAACCTCTAAATGTGTTCAGTAACAGACAACACAAATTAGTAACTGTGATGCTTCTAATTTAGTGATAAAAAAGCAGTTCCAAACATTTTAGAAAAAAAATGTACAATCATCTTTCCACCAATAAAAGCGTGTAACATTTTACGTTTTACTATTAAATTATATGTAATATCTAATTTATTTAACTATTAAACACAATGTTTCTTTGAATTCACTTGATTTCAGGGCACATTAACATGATGAATGATGGGATATGCTTAGCCTCAAATACTGCTCTGTTCTACATAATACAGGTACACAACTGTGTTGCAGGTAAATAATTCTCCTATCCTAAAACTCCAAATAGTGGAACAGCATGCAGATGTCTTGAGACATTAACATAAAGGGTTACTCCACCCCAAAATGAAAAATTTGAAGAAAAAAAAAAAAAAAAAAAAAAAAAGGTAAACACAGAAAAAAGAAAAAAAGATCAGACAGATTACAAGAACAAGTCCTATTTTGATTACACGAAATGGAAAATGAAATGAACCCAGAGCACTTTGCATTCATAAAGCAAGTTAAAAATAAATCGCATAGCTGCTGAGACCGACAACTGAGATGGTTTGTATTCATTTAGAGTATTCATATACAAGACCAAATTCTACTGCCATAAAACTTATCAAGTGTCACAGAACTGATCAGAAGTGATCAATGCATGAAGTTTCTTGACCAATTTGTACACTGTATGCAGCACAAATCTGGCAAAGGAGATAAGCACACTTTCATTTCTCAACTGCATCATCTCAACTGCATGGACATTCACTTTACATTCACATTAACTCCTCATCAACACAGCTAAGAAACCGCAAAGATGCAGTTGAAGAACAGTGACCCGTCAATTAGTCCACTATTTCTCTGGAGGACTAGTTAAATAAAAATTAGTTTTCAAACCCAAAGTCTATAGGTATCCAAGTCTAAAGGTCAAAAGGATGAAAATATAGGTTAGAACTAGACATCTGCTTCTGGTTCAGCACTTCTGTGCCCTGTTTCTAAGCAAAGGATGAATTATTTAAGTGCTCAACGTCTGTGAGTTGACATTATGTGCCTAATAGTATGTAATAATCATATTCAGTAATGTTCGCATGATCTTATAGAATTATCTCTGAAATTCAGTCAACAATGACTATGTAACAAGCCAAGAAGCTAATTTAAATGTAATTTGTGCAGCTAAACAGAATATTTGATATCATGATTTCATGCAGGTTTTATCAGTAACACTTTATTTTGATAGTCCACTTTAGACATTCTACTAACAGTAAGTAACTTTGCAACTGCATGTCACCTAGTCATTAGAGTATTAGTAGACTGTCTGCTTAATATATTCTAACACTCTTCTAAACTTTGCAATTATATGTCAACTTATACTACTAACCCTATACCTAACAATCTGCTCTAAGAGTCAGTAGACATGTAGTTGCAAATTAATGAGAATTAGTTGACATGTAGTTGCAAAGTTACTTATATTTAGTAGAATGTCTAAAGTGGACTATCAAAATAAAGTGTAACCGTTTTATCATTTTCATAAGACTTTACAATTCTACAAACATCTCTCACATGGAAACAGCAATGCATAGTTGAGCTTAAAAACTCTGGCTTTGCAACAGAAAGTGTGTGATTTAGAGAGTATATCTGCAGACTTTATATAAGTAACAGATTTCTGAATAATTCAATAATTCCTTTGCATTTGGGAAATTATTTTTTTTTTTTTTTTTTCTCAAAGTGGAGCTTCTATTCAAAGTGACTTACAAGGCACATTTATAAGAACAGCCCCCTTGAAACAACTTTATGTAAAGTGTCACGCTCAAGGACACATCTATGATAGTTTATGAATATGTACGGTTTGAAACTACAACCTTGCATTTACCAGCCCAGATCTTTATTCACTTTACCACACCAACCCTAATAATATATCAACACTCTAACCTACAATGTGTCAAATATGGACCAAATTCCTACATTCTGTAGTTTTATTTTATCTTTTATTTTGTTTAAATAACATCAAATCACTTTTTTTAATAAAGCTATCAAAAGAAGACTTTTTTTTATAACTTCAATAAAAAAATAAAAAATAAAATAAAAAGCAGCAGTTGTTCGCTGTAATTGTTGTTGTTTTTTTGTTTTGTTTTGTTTTGTTTTTTCTTACCATAAACAAAACACCTACTAAAATATTCCAGGCTTGGGGGTTTTAGGTACCATGAAAGTGGTTTGCCATTTAGTGGTGTTCATCGCCATAGTAACTTATGCTCCATGGATAACTTGCTCCAGTACAGGTTATGTTCTGGTTTAGAGATCACAAACCAAAATGTGACCAGTAAGCTTCAAGAAAACTCTCACCTCTGACACAAAGCCACTCCCAGTTTATTTTGCTCCAAATACTGCACTGCATGGTAAAAAATTTTTAAAGATAAAATTGTCTGGCTTTTAGTGGTGATTATTTATTATTATTATTTTATATAATTTACATAAAAAAATGATTAAATTTTTAATATTTATCAATCCATTAATCATTGGCAGTGAATCACACTAACACACTGTTATCACTCCTCCTTTTATCCTTTTATCCTCCACCGTGGGACTTGAAATGGTTACACCTATGGTGTAGGCGTTTCTTATTATCATTTGTGCCACTGGCCTCGCTCTACTCCCATTGCTCTCAACCCCATCCCACTCCAGAAGCATAAGTAATTGTGAATCAGTTTATCCTGCTTTGGTGCATATGAAAGTGGCAACAACTGCAATAAAGAGGCAACACCAAGACAACCCCATCAAGACAATTTTTTTGCACGGGTAGCCCAGCTTCTCCAGGATGGCACATCTATATGTGCCGTCACAAGAAGGTTTGGTGTGACTGAGCATAGTCTCAAGAGCATGGAGAATATAAAGGGAGATGGGCCATTACATGAGGAGAGCTGCACAGGGCCACAGAAAGGCAACAACCCAGCAGCAGGACTGGTATCTGCTCCTATGTGCAAGGAGGACCAGAAGGAGCCAGATTTACCAGATGTTTCCCACCAAACTGTCAGAAACTCCACAAGGGTGGCATAAGGGCCCAACGTCCTTTAGTGGGAACCAACACCATGCAGCTCGATTGGCATTTGCCAGAGAACAGCAGAATTAGCAGGTCCACATTGCCACCCCGTTCTCTTCACATGACTGCAGGTTCACAGAGAGCACATATGACAGACGTAAAAGAGTCTGTAAATGTCATGGGGAATGTTACACTGGCTGCAACATCATCCAGCATAACCGCTTTGGTGGTGGTTTAGTGGGTCTGGGAAGGAATGTCCTTGGAGGGTCGTACAGACCTCCATGTGCTAGCCAACTGTACCTGTTAGACACCGGAATGAAATCCCCAGAGCCATTGTCAGAACTTATGCTGATGCAGTAGGGCTTGGGTTCCTCCTTGCGCATGACAATGCCTGGCATCATGTGGCAATCATGTGTGTAGGCAGTTTCTGGATGATGAAGACATTGATGTCATTGACTTTGGCCCTCACATTCTCCAGACTTGAATCCAATTTAGAACCTTGAATTAGGACATTATGTATAGGACCATCTAAAGCTGCCAAGGAGCACCACTGGCTGTCCAGGAGCTCACTGATGACTAGATGCATGACTAGATGTTGTCTGGAGTGCATACAGGTACATGGGGGCTTTAACACACTACTGACTTACATTATGAGTTGCTTTGGTGAAATTCATACATTATGAGTTGCTTTGGTGAAGTTCAGTCAGCCTGTAATTTATTATTATTTTTTTTTTTACTTTGATTTTTGCTGCAATTTTGAAGTCCTCAGTGATTTGATTATTTTAATTTCAATTTCTACTCCATCCAATCTTTCATCCAGTGATGAACCGAATTTTCAGCCGAAAATGGCATTTTCGAAAATAGAAAATACGTCCGAAAAAATATATATATTAAACATATACGGCACGCCGAACCGCCCGGCAGTGTTCAGCGTGCAGGCTCACCGGGAAGCAAAGTGCATCCCTACTTAAAAGTCTTCATGAGAAAATAATTAATTCAAATAATTTGTTCAATAGCACTGATTCATTCAGGAATTAAACAAGTGACTGTCATAATAACTGAGTTAGTGAATCACTCATTAAACCAACTGATTCAAAAATGATAATTCAGAAAATATGTTTTATGTTTTAATATATTTCAAAATACAATTTATTTCTGTGAATTTTCAGCAGCCATTACTCTAGTTTTTAATGTGACATGATCCTTCAGAAATCATTCTAATATGATTAGTTGTGCTTAGGGTTGTGACGATGAGGAAATTTCCCCACCGGTTAATCGACATGTGACAACACCGGTAATACCGGTATCACCGTGGGGGTGGGGGTTTCCTCTTTTTTTCTGCGTTTAAATAGCTTATAAATGCGTGCGTATTATACTTTCACTTTCAGTTTTGCGGGAATTGGCAATTCGGCGTCAATTGTTTGAATGGACGACAACGAAAGTACAAAAAAAAAAAAAAAAAATCACTGATATTAAACAGAACTTTTATTAACATAACGAAAAAAAAAAAAAACACACCGCCATTCTCTTTCTGTAAATTCGACTCCTCTCGTTCTCCTCACGTGATAAATGAAATATGACGTATTGTAGCCATGTTCAGTTTTTAATTATAGTGCATGCTCTCGTCTTAAGTAAATTATTTAGAATTATATTTTCCATTTAATTCAAATAAATATTTAATAAAAAAACGAATACTTAAAAAAAAAAAAAAAAAAAAAAAAAATGTGGGGACAGTGTCACGGTGGAAAAGTGATGTCACCGGTGTTGCGTCTTAAAACCGGTAACACCGTCAACACCGTCTATCGTGGCAAGCCTAGTTGTGTTTTATCAGTTGATTCATGAATTCACACAGTATCGTGCACACATTAGCAACATTAGCACTCTTGAGCATCTGTTGGGTATTTTGTAGAGATTTTATGGAGGACATACTATGTACTAAAATAGTACTTTTGCATTTTTCACTCCTTTCTGTTGTGCTCTATTATATACGCTCATGATAAGGTCTTTTAAGTTTAACCATGACTCGCTTGCTGTTAAAACTATTTGCTATTAGCTTCTAATGAAAATAGTGAGGCTGATCACACAGGTCAAAACTCCAACCACAAATTCATTTTAGAGATCCAAAGTCTTAATAATATATCTATTTATTTTACAACATGGCCTGGCTGATAAATTTAAAGAAGTCCACTTCCAGAACACAAATTTACAGACAATTTACTCTCCTCTTGTCATCCAAGATGTTCATGTGTTTCTTTCTTCAGTCGATGAGAAATTATGTTTCTTGAGGAAAACATTCCTGAATTGTTCTCCATATAGCGGACTTCAATGGTCCTCCCAAGTTTGAACTTCCAAAATGCATTTTAAATGCAGCTTCAAATGGCTCTAAACGATCTGTCATTTTTTAAACAAACTGACAATTTATTTATTTTTTAACCTCAAACGCTCGTCTTGTCTCCTCTCTGTGATGTGCATGCGTAGTCCCTGTAATCCGGGTCAATGCAGTTAGGGTATGTCGAAAAACGAGTTTTTCAACATACCCTAGCTGTATTGACCTTATTGAACCGGAAAAAACACAGTTCGACAAGACGAGCGTTTGAGGTTAAAAAGTATATAAATTGTCAATTTGTTTCGAAAATGACAGACAATTTTGCTATAGATAAGACCCTTCTTCCTCGGCTGGGATCGCTTAGAGCCATTTGAAGCTGCATTTTAAACTGCATTTTGGAAGTTCAAATTTGGGGGCACCATTGAAGTCCACTATATGGAGAAAAATTTGGGAATGTTTTCCTCAAGAAACGTAATTTCTTATCAAGGGTGAGTAAATTATCTGTAAATTTTTGTTCTGGAAGTGGACTTCTCCTTTAAAAGAGAATTCCACTAAATGCTTACAATTTTTCTTTTACTTGTTAACACTTTTCAACCCTCATTCTGAACCTCTCTCTGGTTTTAGGGGGTGGGTCCCTTAAGGCTTCAGTCAGTAATCCGCCACTGTTATGATTGGCTAACGTCATTGCATCAGTTTAAAAGCCCCCTCACTATTGCATGGTTTGAGTGTTTTGACAACATGATGGTCAGAATTCCACTAAATGCTTAAAAATTTTCTTTTACTTGTTAACACTGCTGCCACTGTCAAACAAATGTCTTTTTTACTAAACTTTGTTCTTGTAGTCGACAGCACTAGCTAGTATTTTGGCTATGCATTTTTAGAATGATGCACAGATGCAGCCAAGAAATAGACAACAAAGTCTGTGCAGTTTCAAGAAGAACAATCATGGTACAAATACAGATGGTATAGTTTGTTTGTTTGTTTGTTTTTGTTTTTTTCAAGAACTGTAATGTCCCTAATATACATCCTTTTGTGTTGTACAGTGGTGACTATGTACATTTTTAAAATATTGCAGTAGGGCTGCACGATAAATTGTATGCGATTGCAATGCGCATCTGCAAATCGCATGTGATTTATCGTGCAGCCCTATGCAGGTACTTATCACATATATGTGATATATTACATGACTTTAAGTATATATTGTAAATCTATATAAAAATGTACAAGATGCCACCAGGACCATTCGTGGTGGGCTGTTGATGTTTGCTCAAATCAACTTTTTGCAGCAGGGGCATCTGTTACCTAGCAGCCACATCTGACCCTGCCACCACACAAAACACCAAAGCAAGACCTCTGTCTTTAAGGAGTAAGTACAGCATGTGTCACTCTTTGTCTCTTCCTTACACACATTTAGCAAAATTCCCAAGAACCTAATGCCAGACACATACACAAACCTGTGGGATTGTGTGTATGATTCAGCCATGTCTTGCTGATGGGGTCATGTGGTTCTCAAAGACAGGTGACTGGCTCTAAGGTATATTAGGGACATTATTGTTTAAGTTCCCTTTAGAAAAGATATACCCAGTATAGGGAAAAGCCAACTAATGCAACTATAATAACATGTACAACAACATATATTTGCATTTTTATCACATGCACACCAGCAGGAGGGCGAGACAATTAATCCCTTCCTTCCAGCAACCTGATACTCACATGAGATCGCAGCAATTAGCAAAAGACAACAATCCAACATCCTGATCAATTACCAGTAGATAAAATGCCCTATATTTTTTTTAACAAAATGCTCAATATTTTTCTCGTTCTCCTCCTATTATTATTTTAATATATTATTTGAAGTTTACTTATAATGTTAATATATATATATATATATATATATATATATATGTGTGTGTGTGTGTGTGTGTGTGTGTGTGTGTGTGGGAAAATGAAAATGATTATTTTCAACCTCTCAGAAACAGGTTGTTCTTAGGGGGCGGGTCCCTTAAGGCTTCAGTCAGTAATCTGCCACTGTTATGATTGGCTAACGTCATTGCATAGGAAACAGTATCAATTGCATGTTTTGAGTGTTTTGACAATATGATGGTCAAAATCAAACGGTCATTTCCAAAGAAAGCATTATGAAATCATTTACTTACAGATGCAGCTGCAGTCAGAATTAGTTCCACTTCCTCTCTCAACATGAACTCTTTGTGAACTGTTCCCCGTTTACAAAACAAAATGCTCCGATTAATCCTCTGTAACGATTCGGGATGCCATTAAAAATAAACTATCCACTTGTTCCTGACGCTGGGATCCTTCTGGTATCTGTACAAAGATGCGAACGAGCTTTTTAAACCAAACGTGTCAAAACGAAAGTTCTTTTGAACATGCATCGGTTTACTGTATCCAGTGTCGACAAGATAGCAGCAGGGATTGTATTTTCTATTTACCCTACACTTTTGCATTCAGCGTGTTCAAGTGTCAGCCATTAGCGACTGAATGCTGGTGGGCGGGGCCTATGGAGATGCCTTTGGAGGCGGTGTTTATGCAAACGACTCGGGCTAGGTGACATCACCTTGCCCCACTGAATACAAAACGAGCCATTTTTGGAGCTCGATTAAATAAATGCTTTGTAAATAATGAGGAGGACATATCTTAAAGGAGAACTCCATTTCCAGAACAACAATTTACAAATAATTTACTCACCCCCTTGTCATCCAAGATGTTCACGTCTTTCTGTCTTCAGTCGTAAAGAAATTATGGTTTTTGAGGAAAACATTTCAGGATTTTTCTTCATATAATGGACTTCAGTTGTGCCCCCCGATTTTGAACTTCCAAAATGTAGTTTAAATGCAGCTTCAAAAGGATCCCAGCTGAGGAAGAAGGGTCTTAGCTAGCGAAACGCTTGGTCATTTTCAAAAAAATAAAAAATTGTATACTTTTTAAGCACAAAAGCTCGTTTAGCACAGGCTCTGAGATGCGAGTTCACGACACTACGTACTACTGAATCATGTCGAAAGGTCACACGGAACTACAGACCCAGTGTTTACAAAGCGAACGCGCAAAGACTAAGAAAGTGCAAGTCAAACGCTGTTTACAAACAAAAAGCTACAACAATATCGGACGATTCTGAAGTTGTAGGAAAAAATAAGATGGAGTTTTTCGCCATTCTCTACCTTTTTGAGCCGGAGTACACAGACGATGAACTTAGACGTGATTCGTAGTAGTGATGGGGAGTTTGGATCATTTTACCGACCTCTGAGTCTCGTTCAGCAAAATGAACAAATCTTTTTTCGAGTCATTTCGTTAATTTTAGCGAAATATAATTAAAATGTTACGTGTTACTTCCCTAACACACCTACTGCTTACACAAATGTTGATCACACTACAAACAAGACAAAACTGTAATGCTATAAGAAACAGAAAAGATTAATTCATTATTTACCTGGGTCTTTAGTCTATGATTAGCTCACCTCACCTCTTATCTGACAAGTTTTCGGGTTTGAGTCATTCGTTCATCACATGATAGCCCTATAAGATGAACAAACGACTTGAAAAACCCAAAGACTTGAAACAGGAGAACTAATTCCAGTACATAACCTAATAAGATGTTGCACATGCACGACTGGGATCCTTTAGAGCCTTTTGAAGCTGCATTTAAACTACATTTTTACAAATGATTCATGAATTCACACAGCATTGTGCACACATTAGCAATTTTAGCCAACATTAACACTGGATACAAAACAAGACATTTTTGGAGCTTGATTAAATAAATGCTTTGTAAATAATGAGGAGGACGTCTTAAGCCCCAGTCAGACTACACAATGTTTTTGTCAGTTACGACGGTCACTGTGATTTTGATTCATAAAATCTAGTCATGTCCTGAACAAGAAACATGTCAGACTACACCATACTACCGCATCATTCATCGCATGCCATCAACAACCTGCATGCTATCATCAATAAAGCGGAACTAGACAGAAGGTGCTATGAGCATAAACAAACAATAGCTAGCAAACACAGTGTTTTGCCCTATCTTGTCATCAGAAGACAAAAAAAAGAAATAAAGAAATTAACTGTCCTGTCAGTGGCACTAATCTGTACAAACAAAACAGTCTCAAAACTTCCACCAATAATAAACCCTAACATGAGGCAAAAGTGCACATTAACTTGCTGTGATTCATGACATGCATCTACAGAATTTATTCCACTTTGTAAAAAAAAAAAAAAAGAATGCCACAAGCAGACTTGGACAGCACTCTTCTGCACAATACAAGCTCCAGATGTTCTGTTTTAATTGAGAATTCTAGCAAAGGAAGCAATAAGTCAAGCCCATAGAGTGAGCTACTTTAATGTCTCATCCAACTCAATTAAATTTCACCAGTAATTCTTGGCTCCAGCCCACCCTTAGATTTTGTCACTAAAGCACAGAACAATAAATCACCTCAACCTTGTTGCATCTCCTGAAATCTAACTGAGACAAAGAACTTCCGTTTACAAGGTTGAAGTTTGAGGCAGGTGTGGCCACTGCCTCAATTTCCTCACCAAACTTACAAATCCAGGTGCAGGAGTTTTATTTATTGATACAAACTGAATATAGAGTGATAAAACTCTATGCCAGTTTTCCGCAGGCTGCTGAGTGCCAGGAAGAAAGTACATCTGATTTGGAATGGATATTGAGGGAGTAGTAAGAGCCAGATATAGACTGTACCTTCAAACTAAATAATTCTGTAATACTGAACTTATATGCTGCTTTTGTTCATTTTATCTACCCAGTAGGTTTCTGCTTATTAAAGAATTATGAGGTCAGTTTTCAATGGTTGTGAAATTAGCAGGCTTACAATAGGCCTGATTTGAAGTCTTAGGGCTCTGTATGAATGCTTAAACCATTAAATTAGACAATAAATTGACTCTCAAAGACTCTCTGCAGTAATAATGTCCTGCAACACATCTTTTGAGGATTTAAAATGAATTTATAGTGGCATAAAGATGATGCAAGAAGGTTCCAATTCTTCAATAAAGAAATAGGATACAAGAACAGACAGTGCATTACAATAGTTTTACCACAGGTTATGGAGTGTTCCTAGTCATTATGGAGGACCAGAACTGTCACTTACAAATAAAGTAAATGAATCAATTAAAAACAAAAATAATCAATAGATAAATAATAAACCTTTTTTTAAATTCAGAGACATATTTAAATTCTTCAACCTGTTTAATGTACTAATAAAACAATATATTAGTAATCCATTTTAAAATGGAAAATGCAACAGCTTTGCACGATTCTGTCAGGCAACACAGACTCAGGTAATATGCTGATCAAACACAAGTTTATTGAGGCAGTGCACAAGGTGAGTATATTAGTTATGAACAAAAGTAACTGTGGAAACCAGTTAGCACACAGAAGCAATGAAAACAGGAACTAAAATACTGGGAAAAATCAACTATAATTCCAAGGCAACAAAACTGAAACCAGGGGTGGAGGCTGAGGTGAATCCTGAGTCCCGGGAGTCTGTGGCGAAGCTAGGGTGACGCCTAATTAAGGTAGACCTGGAGGGGTGAGGGACTCCCATGGAGCTGAGGGGATGACGAACAAAGAGGAACAGGTTAAAGGTCTAAGATGGAGTTATGGGTTCAGAAGTCTGTAGTGTAGCCGGACGGTTATGAGGCTTTATCAATAGCCCCTCAACCAGGAGATCATCGTTGCGCTGGTGGAGCCAGAGGGTCGAGGATAGTTGGTAAATCAGGAGGACGAGGTGGAGCCAGGAAACTGGGCAGAGCCAGCTGAGGGTACAGAGCCAGGCAGTCAAACTGAACCAGTGGAGGAGGTGGGGACAGTAGAACCAGCAGAGATGAAGGAGCTAGAAAGCTGGTCAGGACAAATGGAGATGAAGGAGCTTGTGGTGGGACTCCATGCTAGGATGTTGAACTGGATTAATGCTCTCTCTGAGACAGACTTGGTAAGAGTTTTGGGCTCTGGGACAAATATGGCTTCAGGCATTAGCTACAGTACAGGCTGGAAATCTCCATTAGCACCAGGTCCGTGGAGGGAGAGTATGCCTCCACCTAACCCACAGTGAAAAAGGCACCACTTGTAATGAGCACTAAGTCAACAAAGTCCCTTGAGGACCAAAGCATAAATCCCTTGAGGATCATCAACAGGAAAAAAAAAAAAAATAATAATAATAATAATAATAATAATAAAATCAATGAACAATTGGGGAAGTGTGTTTGATAACCGAGGTCCAGATAAATATAATAAATACACAAGTAAATTGAGAACTAAACAACACACACATAATCAGTAACTGTGGAAACAAATTAGCATATAAGAACAAAGGAAATGGGAACTAAAGCACAGGGAAAAAAGAATATCAACTAAGGGCATTAAAACAAAACCAAATGTGACAATATGTGGGAGCAACTAATTAACTTTCAACAGAATTATAAGAATTTTGAAAGTGTCTTAAAATTTTGTCAAAAGTTCATTGGCTGCTCCTATGTGTGAACTGTCAAACTGCATTTTTTCACTCAACTGGCAAATAAACAATCAAAAAAAAAAAGTATCTAGCAAAAGATTAGCTAAAGCAACTGAAATGGATAAAGTAAAAACAATTAGTCAATGCATTATAAAATGTAAATGTTACATTAAAAAATATCAATCTATTATGTATTGTTATATTTACTTACATTTGTAAACATTAAGTAAAAAGTTTTAAATATGTATATTTACTTAAAAGCTTTTTAAAAATGGATGATTTAATTACTGGTGATTCACTTACAATGTCCTTTTTTAGTGTTTTAATAAAGCTTATCCAGTCAGAATGATTGAACTAGCTTTGTTATATATATATGAACACTTTTGAGATATTGAGCTTAGACTTCTGTAGATAGAACCATTTTTGTTTTCTAAAAAAAAAGGCCCAAAATGTAAACAGCTTACAAAAGAAACATCACATAATGTAAATAAGTTGTCACTGAATAAGAATATGTGAATAACGGTGACGATATATAGTTTTTAGCACAGTACATTGTTTTGTAAGCAATTATATTTTAATATAGTAATAGCTAAAAAAGGTAGGTATGTTATAAATATTTATAATATGTAAAGTTGGGAACTATAACAGCTGTACAGTACAGAGACTATAATGATTGACAGCAGCAATAAGCAGCCCACCTCAATGTATATCAGCCATGAAATAACTTTAGTATTCCAGAGCTATTGCTTTAAAAAAGTTTTTTATAAATTCAGTATAGCTGAATACCAATCACTGAGTGACCATAAGCTGGCATAATCACAGGTGAAAGCAGAAGCAAAACATGTAGCTTCAGCTACTTTTTTTGTGTATTCATTTTTAGAGCTTGACAGTTCCTGGTCTCATATACACCAATCATACATTCCTGCCCTTTCTTTTCTGTACTCTTGTGTGTTTGTGGTGGACTCGACTGACCGTTTGCTGATGGTGTGAAGTGTGCTCAGAGCTGTTCTGCTGTTGATAGGTCAGAAATCAGGTGGCACAAGTCAGAGCAGTGGTCAGAAGTAATTAAAATAGGACTGGTCATCAGTGGCCAGTAGAGGGACTTTGGGATCATGCTGACAGAAGTAAACATCTTGTTCTTAAACAATCAGCATGCAATCATACACAAAATTTGTATTATAGTATAAATGTATCTAATATTTTCAAATTGGATTTCAAAGATATGAAAATAATAATAAATTATTGTAGTATAAGAGTAAGCTTCATAGGCTATATATTATTTATTCTATAAATTCTGTTCTATGTTTTTTGGAATTGTATGTTACAATTTAACATCAAATGTTTTTTACGGTTGGAATCTTCCCCCAATATATATACTTCCCAAAGGCAAGTAATAAGTTATATGAAATAAAAGTTTACTAAAAGAAAATCCAAGAAACAGAGCAATTATTGTTTGTTTGAAATCGTTTGCAGTTGACGTTTCATATTGATTGGATAGTTGTAGCAATTACAGTGTACTTTCAACATCGCAATATAAATGTTTTCTACATTATATTGTGGGTATGTTCTGGTTTGTGAGCAGGTTGTAGTTCTGTCAAACCACAAATCTCACCACCAGATTATGACAAGTCCTGCATTAAAAGCAGTGTAAGGGTAAAGTTACTAGATCATACTGTATACATTTTGAAACTGCTACAGTGATTACTTTAACCATCTGCATGTTTTACATCAATACAGCAACAGTTTCTTTAGTTTAACACAGTGAATAAATTCCTGCTTTCAGCAGGACATGTTCACAATACTAAATATTTGTGTTACTGTGCAGGAACATAGCACATATTTTGAAGCAAGTCTATATATAACTTCAGTTGTTCCTATAAGCAGTGGTAACAGCATGACTCTTGTAGGTGTAGGCAGTGCCCTTTTAGCTAAGATTATAACTAAAGGTAAAAGAAAAGAAGAGGGTAAAAAAGCACACATTACTGTGGGCACCATTCAAAGAATGTTATCCAAGAGAGAAAAATCAAAGCGCTGTCTGAGTCTTTTTGTCTTCCCACAGAAGTGTCTGGACAGGTGGGGTTGATACTACCTCTCCCGTATGGCTGGAGGGCTTGTGTAATGATTTTACACAGACAGTCCACCACTCACCAGGCACTGACACTAGCACAGTGAGTGTAGTGATAAGTCATTCTGACTGGAAAATGACATAGACAGCATTACATTGTTTATAAAGAGGTTATTACATAATGAATAATTGACGATGGGCAGTTAAATAATCCACCACACCTCAGGTGTGCATTATTTTTATAAAAAACAGCTGGAGTGAATTATTCCCCTTAGACTATGGTTAACACACCTCAGGACATTGTTCAAATGATGCATTTCAAGATTTGTCAGGTTTTTCGTCCTTAAAAATACTTTTTTATGTAGGACTAATTTCTCTCATATTAGACTTATATTAACTGTATAGTAGACGACTTTTAACTACTATGACTAAATAAATAAATTATGCTGTGTTCATGCTGAATCACAAAACACTTCTGCTGCTATTGCGATGGGATACAGTTAAGGTTAGAGACAGACAGGTTTACTGGTATAGTTAATTTTAGGTTAGGGTTAAGGCTGAGTTAAAGTGTAGAGTAGGATTGACAGTGTAATTATAGATGTTACTACAGACATTAATTACAGCTGTAATTATAGGAATATATTTTTAAATATAAATACAATATTTATTAAATACAAGTAAAATATAAAAACATATCTGTACACAGTAAGTACATGCAATGTCGCTTTAATTCAGTGTGAGCAGTGCAGCAAAAATAGACTCTGCTCCAAAACTACTGTGGCACTGCCGCTTCTGCTGTCCTACATGCTGCCGCACAGCTTTGGCAGTTCTAATCTGCACTGAAAAAAGCACTGCTTACACATCCATTGTGAAACAGGCCTAAGTGTGTACTCACACGAAGTACACTCGTTTAATATTTAACTAGTTAAACTGTTGCATCACAATGACGCAAGTGTGCTCAGGACCGGAACATTACCGTCAATGTTGCGTATTTGGGCTACTTTTATACTATTGCCGTGAGTAGTTTTTTCAGTCTGTGGGTTTTTGGTGATTTTAACCTTAATTAAAGTGCAGTGTGAGTGCAGGTTAATGAGGGAATGGGGTGGACAACTGTGCTTGTGCACAGTACAAGGCAAAAATGCCTAGTGAAAGTTTAACTGCTTCAAGAACAGCGACGTTACCACATCGCTACTGAGAAATGTCAAGTAGCTTTTCAGCAGCAAAATTATTTTATTTATACAATCATGGGGCAGCACTGACAACAAGTTTTTATGTATATGTGCATTGCATGCGTGTGTATATGTGTTTGTATGTGAAAGACCGGGAGAAAGAAAGCATGCTTTCTAGTATGCTAGTAAAACAAATTTCTTGGGGAAAAAATATTTTGTTATTTTTATCATATTGTTTTTTACATTTATAATAATAATAAAATTTATAATTTGTAAGAACCTTTAAAATGACTACAATCATCTGGCAATGTGAAATTGAATTGTAATGTTGTCAAGACCTGCCTGGAACTACTTCAACAGTGTGTTTCCTAAAACATAATTACACACATTAGAATGTCAGTCAAGAAATCAGATTTAAGCATTCAACAACCCTTTAGTTTAAATGCTAATACACTAAATATTTACTGTAACATATATCAAAAAAGTAGTCCTGTTCAATTGAAGGACTTCCAAATATGATGATGGTAGTGGAAAATATGGTAAAAGAGGGTATTAATGAAATATGAATATGTATTGTGACGCTTTATACAGTTTAAGTGACAGAGGTACAGTATTTGAACAAATAATAATTAGGATTAACAGGGATTCATATAGTTTATTACGTGCCATTTAAGTAAAATGCTAAAAATAACTAAAATACTCCTGTGGGGAATTCTGGTGCTTTTTGTTGTGCATACAGTATTCATCTGAGAAATTCTGAGTTGACATTTTGTAATTACTTTAATTTGCAATATGAAACACTCTGGAGTAAAAATCCTATTGAAATGGGAGTGTGGAGACTGACCTCTGGGAAACACGTCAAACAGCACATCCATACTACGTTCAAACACTCATAAACACACACCTCCTTACACAGGCCATTACCACCTAACCAACTTGTCTGAAGCAGCAAATAACATGTCAGAATTCCCTATGTGGCCACCATATTTACAGCATTAGAGCCCGGCACACTCTAATGATGTGTTTTATCTCACTGCTTTTATGGCTGACATCTCCCTGACACACACACATATAGACACACACTCATCCGATGCATCTCACGCATCTCATCTGATCAGCAATAGTAGAGACTCTCTCGAGTCGACCTTTTGATGGTGGATGCTTAACCTTGGCTTTCCTTGTCACTCAGCCCCTAATTCTTCAGGAAAAAGCCTCCTATGTTTATCGGGATCTCATATAGACGGAGTAAAAGATGTAATGCCGGGCCAACACTCATCAGTCAGAGAGAGAGAACGACGAGCGGAGGTGGCTTTTACAGCCGCCTGTCTGATCTAGACTTATTTAGGGAATGGGGGTGGGGATTAGTGGCCATTCTAGGATTGGGCCACAATAGTCAGCTAGGCAATAGTCAGCTTGTGCCTTCTGGTTTCAAAACCTCTGGACAATCTTAATTATTAAAAAATACATATCTTTAACTTTGGTTCTTTAATAAGCATGCTGTGCTTTAGCTGTTACATATTTTGTAAGACAAGACAGTTTTGTAAATATGTACAATAGTTTGCATATCCCCAAGTCCAATCCCAAACAGTCACCCAAGGAGGTTCACTGAAGTACATACATAGACTGTCTGGCTCCATACAAAGATGTCATGCCTATATTACGCATGAGATCACAGACACATAACTGGAGCTGATGTCCTATTGGAGTCTGAAATAACAGCTGTGTGATGTTGTGAGGTAAAAATAAATGTTACACCAAAGATAGTCAGTGAGTATGGAAGTATATGTGTAGCAAAATTCAATTTGCAATGCAATATGCAAAATGGCAATACAATATGCAAAATGACAATGCAATATTCAAAATGGCAACGCAATATTCAAAATGGCAATGTAATTCTGTATTTAAATTTACATTTTCCATCACCTCCACGCGAGCAAAATTTGGTGCAGAATGAAATTGAAAATTAAATTATATTATTTACATTTGCCATTTCCAACAGTAGTCTTAAGTTGTAAAGTGCATACTATTTTAATGCTTTATAAGTAGCAAAATTAAAATGAAAATGTATAACCCAAATTGATTTGATATGTGTAACGTGTCCAAGCAGAAACAGTAGCAAAATTATCATTTAAATGTTATTTGTCCTAAATGCATTTAGACTAACAGTTAGGACACTTACGATTGCATTTTCATCATGACGCCGTGGGATATTTGTAGCAAAATTCAATGCGGCTTTGAAAATGCATTCCAAGCTGACCATGCCTACCCTACGTCAATCATTGCGTCAAGGCGGGAAGCGTGTTACGTTTAGATCATTTGAAACATGGCGGCTGGAGATCTGATAAGATCGTTGAATGCATTTTAAGTCGTAAGTGTCCTAACTGTTAGTCTAAATGCATTTAGGACAAATAACATTTAAATGATAATTTTGCTACTGTTTCTGCTTGGACACGTTACACATATCAAATCAATTTGGGTTATACATTTTCATTTTCATTTTGCTACTTATAAAGCATTAAAATAGTATGCACTTTGCAACTTAAGACTACTGTTGGAAATGGCAAATGTAAATAATATAATTTAATTTTCAATTTCATTCTGCACCAAATTTTGCTCACGTGGAGGTGATGGAAAATGTAAATTTAAATACAGAATTACATTGCCATTTTGAATATTGCATTGTCATTTTGCATATTGTATTGCCATTTTGCATATTGCATTGCAAATTGAATTTTGCTACACATATGCTTCCATAAGTGAGTGTGTAAACCAATAACAAGAAAATGACAGTTGTTTTCAAGAGTAAAATACGCATGTGTATTAAAGAACAAATGCAATGCATTGATTTGGCCATATGGCAGTTTAGTTTAATAATTTTATTGTTTGTTTCTTCTCAGGGCTTATTTGCTTTTAGAATATGACAGCAGAAAAGGTAAAGCAAAAACATTTGATTCCAAGCTAAAAATAGAGTGAGCAGCAAACACCTTGAATAATCAACATGTTGGTAAGGTAACCAACAAGCATTACAACACACAGTACTAAATTCTTCCATTTAATTTTTCACACACAGTTACAGCAAACAAAATCTAGTGGAGCTTCTCAACCATTTTCAGGCAGAGACCACAGTCTCACATGTAAAACCACCTACAGTATGTTTTAATTAATTTTCTTTCAAACACTTACCACTCAAGCCCAGAAAGCTTACAAATGAAACAAACCCACTTTCAAGACATTTTAAGTTCCCTACCTTTTGATGTTTTGCGTAATAAATTCCTGGTCTTGGAGATCTTTGACTGAGTTTACTGCCTGACTGGCTATTTTTAGCATTTCCTTCCTAAACCGTATTTGGTGGTCTCCACCTCCGCATGCTAATTTACCAGGCATAACAACAGTGTAAAGCTGGACTCAGCTGTCTGAAGTTATCACCATGCTTGAGTGTACAACCAGGCTTCCTGACTGGGCCAGTAGGCTATTTAAAGGAGCTTATTATGAAACATGGCTCATTTTGCCAATGCAGATGCTTCCTAGCTAAAAACCACTCTGCCAAAATATGCTGTAATAATATTAATACTAAAGCTCTGTATAAATGCTCGACAGCACTGGATTGTTAGTACTCAAAAATTCTAGGTTTTATTATAATCCCTAACTCTGAGTATGAGCAATAGTGCCAGAGTGCTCAAATTCATATACATATATAAATACACACATGCACACACACAGTAATTGTTTTACCCCTGCCACACACCCGTGAAAATCTAATCTTAAACTGTATATAAAACTATCACTATATATAAATCATTATAAAATCCTAAATTATTATATTTTAAACCTTTGATTATATGAACAAATACACATAACATTATTTATATTTTCAAAAACTATGACCTGTGGCAGGTCATCATACTAAACGAAGTTTTTTCTAAACAAAGTCTGTGTACTTGTTTTCCAGCCAGCAGTGTTAAACAAGAACTGAAGTTGACATATGAGACATCGAAAATGTGTAGAAAATAACGTAAAATTAAAGAAAATATAACTTAGAACAGAATAATAGGGTAATTTCCAATCAAGTCAAATTATGTAATTTTACGACTCTGGTTTTGTCAAATCTTGCAAATTAAGTGTAAAAATATTATTTAATTGTGTGTGTATTTAGGCATACATAAATGTTGCCTCTGAAATAAGTCTTGACAAGACAAAGCGAATAGGCCATTCAAAAAGTCATTGTCACCAAGGCATGGGTGTCCAATCCTTCAATCCTTCTGTCCTGTAGACTTTGGCTCCAACCCCAAACGCACTTGAACCAACTAATCAAGGTCCTACTAGGCATACTAAAACTTCCAGGCAGATGTGTTAAGGCGAGCTGAAGCTAAACTCTACAGGACAGTGGCCCTCTAGGACCGCATTTGGACACCCCTGCTGTTTACATGGTTCCGTTTACGTTTGGATGGGTTTTGTATCTTGTTTCTATTCTGTGTCCTAGTTTTCAGTTAGGCCCAGTCCACACATACACTGCCCTCCAAAAGTTTGGAAATGCCTTAGAAAAGTGGGGTATATTGGCATGAATCCTTTTTAATTTGTGATAATTTTGCACTGATAAGGGACAACACAAACTACGAAAACATATTTTATTACATAAACAGTTTATATATAGAAAAAACTTACATTTTTCATTCATCAAAATATCCACCATTAGCAGCTATTACAGCTCTGCATAATCTGGGCCTAAATTCATTGTATTCTAAACTTAACTGGCAATCAATTGTTGAAGCTATTAAGGTGTGCTGACCCAAAAATCTTTTAAAAACCTGGGCTAAGTTTAAACCAGTAACCAGGCATCACAGCTGGCAAAGGGACATGTCTGACTTTGACATGTATATATTGCCATTATTATGTAATCACAATGAAAATTATTATTGCTGGTCTTCAATGATAATGTCAAGTTACTTTAATGTATTTGCACCAAAAAAATGATAAGGATTTATGCTGATATTGTCCAAAGCCACACTTTGCCAGGGGTGTTTCAAAAAGTTTTTGGAGGGCAGTGTACATGGGCGTTTTTAAAGTTTTTCCTCCTTATTCCTCCTATTATGCCTTTTCAAATATGACCTTTCATGCAGTGTGTCATGTAGCTGTATGTGAACATAAACTATCTGCAAAGTTGTGAAGCCGACAGTGCACAATACATAAAGTTATTGTCTATCAAAAAAAAAAGAGTCGGTTCACAATCGCCTGAACGAGTCATCAGGAATTTGATTTTTTTTTCTGTTACGGCTGTACATCACAAAGTAACACGTTTGCATAATGTCCGCCCACGTTCTACGTCGCGAACAACTTGCCCGCCCACAAACACAGTAAAACTTCCATGTGGTTTACGTCACGTCGAGAAGACGCTGTATCTTAAGGACAATGCGGGATTTACCAAAGGTTTGCTCTTAAAAGATGGATCAGTGACCAGTTTATTTGGACCGGCTTGCTCCTCTGAACCTCTACCTGTAAGTGTGATTAATAATTGATGGTTGTATTTTCTAGTGATCGTTTAAAATACGTAGTTGTGTGTTATGTCGTGTACCATAATGTCATGTAACATCTTGGATGACATGGGGGTGAGTAAATTATCAGGGCATTTTTATTCTGAAAGTGAAGTAATCCTTTAAAACTTGTTGATCTCATGTAACATTACTCTGTATCATGCAAAATACGTATTTAATTGTGTGTGTGTGTGTGTGTGTTGTATTCGCTCTGCGCAGCTCGTAGGTCTCTGGCTAACCGGTTGACAGCTTTATCTGTTCACTCGCTATTGTCTAGAAATGTGTCGATGAATAGTGAATGTTTGTCGTTGTTATTACTTGAAGTTCTGACAAAGAATAGAACAATACGTTGGTGTACAAGCTGCAGTGCTTTATTAATATGTTTCTGCGTTGGGTTGACGCATATACTGTGGCAGCTTGGGTTGTCAGGACACAAGAGTCAGGATTCAATAGCGCGATGCAGTTTAACAGTTTATTTAGAACGAGCAAAATACTGAACACAGTAAGTCCGAAGACTGGTCGAGCCGCCGATGGAGAACAGCTGGTGACGCAGGGATCAGTGGACAACCGAACGCCGAAACTCCGGAACAGGAAACAACGAGGGACCAGGAGACCGGAATCCAGACACGGCAGGCACGAGGAACACACAGGAAACATCCAGGGCAAACGATAACAACCAGACGATCTGACAACAAAGGCTTGAATAAAGGTGAGCTTAAATAGCGGTGTAAATGAGCTGCAGCTGAATCTGATCAGCTCGTCAACGAAGCCCAGCCACGCCCACACAACAACATACACACACACAGACACCAGCAAGGAAGAGTAAGTAAACCCATAAACCGTGACATGGGTGTTGTTGTTTACCAACGAGTTGTGGGCTTGAGTAACAGTGATGGGCGTTCCGTTTTTGAAATTCGCTCCATGCAGTAACGTTAAACCAATTACAAAAGACTGGGTCATGGGATATCCGTGTATCATTCATCCATTCATTTTTTTTATTTAATATTGAAAGAAGAAACATGAGAAAACGGCTCCTTTTTTGTTTTTTCATTTTTTCCAGAAAAACGAAAAAGAAGAATTCAGCTTGATTTTTCACTTTTCGTTCAGGGGTGGAAAAATGAATAAACAGCTTGAATATTCGATTTCTACACGTGGGTGGAACGAAACGCCCCTTTCTGCTGATTGGTCAGCCGAAGTTCAAACCATGCCCCAGTCAGTTCTTCCGCATTTTCGCGCAGAATAATAGTCATCCGCTGCTGCAGTTGAACGGATAATTAACGCGTTTATTGCAACTACATTTAATATTTTTCTCATCAAACAACCACACTAAGGATGGCTCGACAAAACCGGTACCGGGGCAAAGCCTAGACAGGGCTGATGGTACACAGATTATCGGACCAATCACCACAGATTAGTGTCATGCAAAGGAGTGGTTTGGACAAATGATTCGTTTTAAGGAACCATTTGGGAGTCGTTGAGCAAATAAGGTAAAAATAAATGCATATTATAAGAAAATAAAAGTGTTTTTTGACCTTGCATGCATGTCAACTTGTTGGGGACTCCCAAAACCAAAATATGAACCTTTTATAATCCATAATAGGGGCACTTAAAAAAATAAAAATAAAAATCGTGTTCCCATGAAAATGCAAACAAAGCACTGTCAAGAGCATCCCAAAACAACAGGTGGCAACATAACCCTTATCGTAAAGCCATGTTGGCCAATCAGAAGCCTAAAAAAAAAACGCAATCCATGGTCACAAGCCAAAATATCAGGTTTCACTGATACCAAGGGGGCCCTCTTGCTCTCAAAGACGATTTAGTTTTAGTTTCATTTTTTAAGTGGGCCAACGGTTATCAAAACATGAAAGTTAATTTCTTTTAATGTGGTGCGCTGTTGCCCTTTCTACATAAAAATTGCTCAAATCATGTGTGAATGTCGTACAGTGTCTTGCTCAAGACAAAAAAAAAAAAGTTTAAAGTGTAAGGAGCCACGAGAGACAGCTGTTTCTCAAGCACTTTCTATGAGCGCGATTCAAGACGGAGTGAACCACGGACAGATGCGTTTCATTCATTCATTAATACTGGAGTTGTACAGTCTCTTGCTTGAGACTAAAAAAAAAAACGAGTTCAAAGCGTACTGAGCCACGGAAGAGACGGCTGTTTCTCAAGCACTTTCTGTGAGCGCGATTTGAGACGAAGTGAACCATGGACAAATGCGTTTCATTCATTCATTAACACCATTAACATCCCCCCTTCCCTTTCTCCCCATCCCACCCTCTCCCGACACAGTTTTGCGCAGGGCCCCCTGAAGTCCAGGATCAGCACTGACAGGCTACATGACAACACTGCAACCAGAGTTTTTGGAAAATCTTGTGCGTGTAGACTAATGCCAAACCGCACAGAAAAAGTTAAAAATACCTGCGTTTGTGCAGACAGGGCCTTAGTTTCCTACATTTCAATCAGTTTCTGTGGTTACTCTTTGTTTGATTAATGTCTACATCTGATACTCATGTTGTTGATTGGTTTGGTCTGTCTATTTAAGTTCTGTGCGTTTTCTGTTCATTTTCAGTTCTAATCATGTTTTTGCTATGTTGATTCTGTTCTTGTTTTCTTTTAATAAACCTTATACTGCTTGGAATTATATCCTGTTCCAACTTTATTTTGTGACACACCATCATTTGCATGATTATATATTTGCATATTAAACACAAATCATTTGAGATGTGTTGAAAATGACTCTATAGTTATTTTCTTAATTAAATAAACTAGTGTGAAGCTAAAAAGTGTTTCAAGAGTTTACCAAAAATAACATATCTACAAAGTGAATTTTTGTAAAGAAAAATACTATAAACTACAGAGCTTCACACATAAATGTGCCACTCAGAATTTTCTGAACCCATTTTATTTTTGGCCTGCAGTATTGTTTTCTCCATATCTGTCTCACTGGTGGGAGCCGTGCCTCTCCTATTAATTGTCAGTGAGGGGCTGGAGGGCCAGTGCAGGCAGTGTCTGGTTCATTGAATTATAGACACCAGCCTTCATTCTTATGCCTGGAGGTGCTTGGTTGTAATGTCAGGATGAGGGCCAACGTTTCTGTTCCCCTGGTGTCAAGAGTAACATAATACACCTCCACTGATTTGTCTCAGTGTATCTACTTGAGAGGTGTTGAACATCATGAAAAGATGTGCAAATAACAACTTCCCTTTGTCTTTCATTGCAACAAATTTTCCTTCTGATAATACCATAGATTTATTTTTTTCCTCATTTCACTCCAGCAGTATTTAACCATCCAAAATTAAATGAAGGTTACATTGCCTTCATGTGTACATGCAGTTTGTAACTATAGTTTCAAACTGTACAGGTACACATGCCAAAGTCAACAACATGCAGATAAATTACAAATTAAGGGGAAAAAGGGACTACACATCATATTACTGGCCTTAAAATCACTACATCCATAGTCACGATTATGTGCCAAAAGCATGGGTATGCTGCTGGCACTGTGGCGAGGCACACCTGGTCTGTAAGGCGGCTTGTCATTGATGTCATGTGCCTCCTGCTCTGAATGAGTTTTCTTGTGCATGCACAAACTGACCTTGAGCTCCAAGACACAACTTAATCAATGATCGTCTGGCCATGCAACTTCTGGACCTACTGATCTCTTCTATAAACATGTTGCAAATTTATGACATGAATAATGGTGTAACCAGTTTAACATGGATTACAGTAGTTCTTTCCAAAGAGGATGAGTCTTCTGTAACCTTTTTATATTTCCATTACAATTCTTTGATAGTTTGTTATGAATCTGAAGAGAAATTAAATGAAATAAGTTTTCCAGTGCAAAATTCTAACTCAATACTGCAAGCAACTTTCTAAGGATGAACCACATTATTTCAGGAATCTTGCAAAATATACACAGTAAAACTAATTGTGATATAAAACCTTTTTTTTTTTTTTTACCAAATCAAAACCATCAGAATGCACATTTGTAAAACCAGGTTGCATGTCATGCTACAATTTTCAGGTAAATGTCTGCTATTTGGGGGCATAAATAAAAAAAGACATGAAAAATGGCCTGTGGTTACAAGAGTACATTTTCTTATAAAAAAAAATATACATATAATGTTTAAAAAAACACAACAGTAGTTTTTAAGTATGAATAGAGTCCATATGTTTAGACTAACATAACTAAATTGTCAAATCTAAATTACAATACAATTATATAGTTATAATAAAAACATTGGAATTTGTATTAGGGTTTATTGTAGGTTTTTATTGTTAAAATATTAAGTTTTTATTAGTGTATATTGTAAGTTTTTAAAAGATGATGCTAACTTTTTTCTCTTTTGGCCACCCAGATAACGGCTTTTGTCTCTATTGCTTTGATGTCAGCTTTAAACATACCCTCATAAAAAAAGAGCTATACTCCAGAAGCAGCGCCCATAGCTTTGCTGATTCTGTTGTTTTCTCCTGTCAGCTGTCACGACCGTTGTGAGAACTTGAGGTGATATAAGGTGGGCTTTTGTCAACCAAGGAATCCTAACGAGGCTCTGCCCGTCAGGCTTGATTTATCTAACACATGTACAGAATTGGACCAGCATGGGCTTTCTGTCCTTTATTCAAGCCTTGTTTCTCTAGCAACTATCCAGCAGTGACAGACAGAGAAAAATAGATATGCATCTTTCTATGGAATAGTATTGGGGTTTTATAACACAGAAAAGTGTCAAAACATATTAAACACATTCATAAGAGATAAAGACAATTTTAAAGAAGATTATGATTATTACAGGTGTACATAATCCTTACTGAGATGTATTTGTGCTGACATTTTTGTAGGTATTATTCGGTGCTACATATTACCTCAGTCATTTATTTTAGATCATATCTATTCTCAGAGGATGTTTGTTATGGTTTAGGATATAAGAAATGAAAAGAAGGAGAAAGCAAATGCCCTGTGCTTTTAAATTTCTCCATACCATTTTTCAGAGAAGGAAAAAAAAATTTAGCTCTACCTGTGCATTTTGAGCTTTCTGCTGTGTAAAATTTCTTACATTTTTCTGTTTGCACCCAAAGAAAGACTTTTTTTTTTTTTTTTTCTTTTTTGGCATTGTAAGAGCTTTAGAATTTTCTACAGTTACCTTAAATTATTAGGTCGAAGGCTAACCACACATGTAACTCACAGAGCAGTATAGTTTGGACATGTACATCCTTAATTGCTTTCCCACCATTTTGCATTTCCTCATCAAACATTAATGAGCGTGCAAATGGTTTCTAATAGACACATCAAAGAGATCATCAAAGCCTCATCTAACAAAATACAGTATGTGCATATTTTATAAGCTTGATAACAACATGGCATACAATATGAAGCACTTGCAAAACTGCTAAGAAGTCTTCAATACACTACAAACCATATTTATATGTCAGCTTACAATCACAGGTTATGCAATGTGTTAGTGATGCAAGTTCAACATGCACTACGTTGCACTTTGTTAGTGTAGTACCAAGCACAAAAGATAATAATGTTCTTTGCAGATGCCCACTGATAATGGATGGCATTTATGGTGCCCTGTTCCTGGGGCTTCCCCGTCAGTGGCTCCTCAGTACCATGAAGTGCGTAATAATTTGTTTCCTACTAAGTAATTAGGCAGCTTCTATGAGAGTTGATCACTATGATTTAGCAGCTGAGTAGGAAAATGACTCACCAACAGAGCTATCTATAAATTACATGTCACAGTGCTACATACTTTTAAAGGAGAAGTCCACTTCCAGAACAAAGATTTACAGATATTATACTCACCCCCTTGTCATCCAAGATGTTCATGTCTTTCTTTCTTCAGTCGTAAAGAAATTATATTTTTTTGAGGAAAACATTTCAGCATTTTTCTCCATATAGTGGACTGCCCCGGTGCCCCGATTTTGAACTTCCAAAACGCAGTTTACAGTAAATGCGGCTTCAAACGATCCCAAATACGGTTATAAACGATCCCAAATGCGGTTATAAACGATCCCAGCCGAGGAAGAAGGGTCTTATCTAGTGAAACGATCTGTTAGTTTCATAAAAATAATACAATTTATATACTTTTTAATGTCAAATGTGTCACGCTGTCGTGTGCTGGGAATGATCAGGATGAGCGAGGAGGTCCAAAACGTAGAGTTTATTTATAATATCCACAGGGAAACAGGAATGGACAGGAAACAGCAGGGAACCAGCAACCACAACATAAACTGACGGAGGAGCAATCCAAACAGACGGGTATGACATAATCACCGACAACCAAACGTGAACACAACCAACCTTAAATACACAGACGAACCAATAAGGGGGAGACAGGTGAACAATCAGACAGTGACGTTATAATTACAAATGGAACAGGAACGACCAAATAAGGGCATACGGGGAAAAACATACAAAAACAGTCCAAAGGGTCTGACATGGGTGCCCTGCTCGTGCAGGACAGACACAGGAGGGATAGGAGGTACACCTCCAGGGCGGGTCAGGGAGCTCGGGGAGCCACAGCAGAGCATACAATCCCGGGTGCCATGGCGGGTCAGGGAGCTCGGGGAGCCATGGCCAAAAGCATAGTCCAGGTGGCCATGGTGGGTAAGGGAGTTCGGGGAGCCATGGCCGAGGGCATAGTCCAGGCGGCCATGGTGGGTCAGGGAGTTCGGGGAGCCATGGCCAAGAGCATAGTCCAGGCGGCCATGGTGGGTCAGGGAGTTCGGGGAGCCATGGCCGAACACACAGTCTATGTGGCCATGGCGGGTTAGGGAGTTTGGAAAGCCACGGCCGATCACAGAGTCCATGAGGCCATGGCGGGTCAGGGAGCTCGGGAAGCCATGGCCAAGTACACAGTCCAGCCGGCCATGGCTGATCAGGGGAGTAGCCCCCCCTCCCCAAAATTTTCTTGGGGGAACTTAGGGCATAGTCGGCCCAGGAGAGCACAGGATGGCCGAGCTTAGGAGACGCTGACACAGGAGGGCACTCGGGAGGCGCAGGCACAGGAGGGCGCTCGGGAGGCGCAGGCACAGGAGGGCGCTTGGGAGACGCCGGAGGAAGCACAGGCTCTGGAGGGCGCTCGGGCGCCGGAGAGAGCTCGGGCTCTGGAGGGCACGCTGGAGGCAGCTCGGGCTCTGGAGGGCGCACTGGAGGCAGCTCGGGCTCTGGAGGGCACGCTGGAGGCAGCTCGGGCTCTGGTGGGCGCTCTGGAGGAATGGACAGGATCAGTGGAGGTTTGGGAGAGCTGGACGGGACCAGCGGAGAAGGAGAGCTGGACGGGACCAGCGGAGATGAAGGAGATAATAATCCACATACATCCTTATTGTTTTTAATGTTAATTTGGCTTGCCGTATTGTCAGTAGCAGGTCCAGAGCACAGGGGTGTGGCTGAAGTCCGAGAGCTGGCTGCGGGCGGCGTCCGAAGTCCGAGAGATGGCCGCAGGCTCTGGGCTGAGGATGCCGATGGAGCCTTGGATCAGAGGGGTTCATTTGGGGTCGGGACAGGCGGTCCGAACCGTTGGTGCAGTATGCGGGGGTTCCCGGCGTGGTGTTGACTGTCGTGACGCGGCGTGCTTCAGAGGGGGTTGGACGACGAGACATATGAATTTCCTCGACTTCACAGTCGGATCCGTTTAAATAAAGGACAACATTAATCAGTTTGATCAGGGGATAATCACAAGCGGGAAGATCGCAATGAATCGTGTCCTCGTCCAACCCCATCAGAAAACAAGCACCTAAAGCCGCGTCGTGCCAGCTTAGCTGGTTAGCTAGCCCAAGGAAATCCCCCACATACCGCTCCAACTTCCGACCGCCTTGCCTCAGACGCATCAACGCTGCCTCTGCACTCATGTTGTTGGTCGGTGATTCTGTGACGCTGTCGTGTGCTGGGAATGATCAGGATGAGCGAGGAGGTCCAAAACATAGAGTTTATTCATAATATCCACAGGGAAACAGGAACGGACAAGAAGCAGCAGGGAACCAGCAACCACAACATAAACTGACGGAGTAACAATCCAAACAGACGGGTATGACATAACAATCACCGACAACCAAACGTGAACATAACCAACCTTAAATACACAGACGAACCAATAAGGGGGAGACTGGTGAACATTCAAACAGTGACGTTATAATTACAAATGGAACAGGAAGGACCAAATAAGGGCATACGGGGAAAAACACACAAAAACAGTCCAAAGGGTCTGACAAAATGCTTGTCTTGTCTTACTCTCCCTGAACTCTGTTTTTTTTCCAGTTAATGACATCGTTTTGCTAGATAAGACAGTTCTTTCTTGGCTGGGATTGTTTACAACTGCATCTGGGATCGTTTGAAGCTGCATTTAAACAGAATTTTGGAAGTTCAAACTCAGGCACCATAGCAGTCTATAGAGAAAATCCTGAAATGTTTTCCTCAAAAAACATAATTTCTTTACGACTGAAGAAAGAAAGACATAAACATTTTGGATGATAAGGGGGTGAGTACATTATCTGTACATTTTTGTTCTGGAAGTGGACTTCTCCTTTAATATCCAAAATATGGGTAACTGGAGTAACTTTTAAATGATCTTAAATCAGCTATCAATCAGACGACAAGACGCATATAGTAGATTGCATACAACAGGTTTTTTCAACAAAGATCATGATGATATCACGATTCCCAGTCTGTGTGACTTCTATGTTGAAGTTTTTTTTTTTTTTTTTAATATATTTTTGTTTTCATCCTGTGTTTTCATTTCATGTTTCCTGTTCTGCCTTTTTTGTTGTCATAGTGATTTATTGGTTCCACCCCTTTGTTAACCCTATTAGCCCTATATATGTACCCTTGTGTTTGCTTTGTGTCAGCTTTGTTTCTTGGGGCACGTTCAAGCTCAAACCGGTGCACAACGTTTTGTTCCGGGTTGAACGACATGTTTCCTGGAAACGGTGTGCAACAGTGTGCAGCAGGGTTTGAGATACGTTTTCCCTTGTTTGGTGGGTGTGTCAAAAATGTCAGCTTAATCAGCAGCAACATGTATATAAACCACACAGTATTAAAGAGACAGTTTGCACAATGGGTCCAAGTCAATATAATTGACATCAAAATAAATTCACAAGAGCAAGTATATTGTTTGCACATGTATATTTACATTAAAGGCAAAATAACTGAAATAATAAGAGCACAAATATAAATCTGGAATTATTTAAGTCTGTCTAAATATCCTGTAGTAACTGCAATGTTTTCTGGTCCATATCCTTTCCTTAGGAAGGTGTGCTAGACACTGATTAATGTAACATTAAAAATACTGTACATATTTATGTATTTTGCTATCGTATTGTGGAGTGACACTTTCATAAACTTTTTTTATACTCCACTGATTATAAAATGGCAAATATTACAATATCATAGTACACAGTGTTGGGAAGGTTACTTTGGAAATGTAATAGGTTACAGATTACAAGTTACTTGATTTAAAATATAATAAGTAGTGTAACCTTTCAATTTTTTTTTTAAGTAATGTAACTTATTACTTTTAATTACTTTTTGATTACTTTTCTAAATTTCCAATATTTTTAACTGTTAATTATTTTGAAACATTTAAACCAGGCAGAGTTAACCTTACAGTAGCACTCAACACTGATTACTGTCAGACTTTCAAAATCCTTTATCACTTGAATTAAGATTATAATAAGTAAGGGATAATATATATTTAATATATTAATATTTATAATATATATATATTTTTATTTTGCGATAACAACTGGCTGAATGTACATTACCTCACTTATTACACAGCTGCTTGATAGATTATTTAGATGTTTTGCGTCAAAATTATTAGACACGAAACACTGATCTGAGTTGAAATATTTCAGCGCAAAGCTTCCATGAAGAAATCAGTTGCTAGCAAACGGCAAGTTCAAACTAGACATTTTAGGGATACAGTGCAGTCATACCAGTTTTCTTACACAACATTTCACCACATAAATAATTAAGTAGTAGTACTAGTTTGTTAGTTGTCTTATAATCCATTACAGTGTACAAAAAACAACAAAAAAAATGGCAGCAGCTGCGTTTGTATGAAACAGTAGAGCAAGTCCATGATACCAGGATGACAGAATTAAGAAACTGTCCACATAATATTGAATTAAGCTTTAATATTTTATTAGCTAACCAAACGCAAAGCTTCCGCCAAGAAAAATTACCAAGCATATAGCACTGACTTAAGTTGCCCCGAATGAGCCTGAGCAGTGTAATAATTTAATGTAAAGCACAGCCACCACAAATTCAGACTTTTTTTTTTTTTTTTTTTTTTTTTTTTGGCTTTTTATGCCTTTTATTGTGATAGGACAGTAGAGAGATGACAGAAAAGAGCTGGGAGGAGAGAGGGGAGCGGGATCGGCAAAGGACCTCGAGACGGGAATCGAACTTGGGTCACCGTGAGTGCACTTGCGCTATATGTCATAACAAAATCATAACATAAATAACATCATAACAAGAAATAGTTTAATAGCTATGATACTGGGTTTGAAATCAAATGTTTGCACAGTTATGACAGAAAACACTAGCATCTAACAATGCCTTGGAAAAACAATCTTAAAAAATAAAGTTTTTGCATAAACCCAAATAGGAAATAAAACAGTTATCGAATAAGCATGTGTCCTATTCTGTGTCCTAAACTCCTGAAACATTGGTGTCTCATTTTAGAGCAGTCAATGCAATTTATGAAAGAAGTCAATTAAATCTGTAAGTGGGGGTGGGTGTGTGAAAAAATTCAGATGTAATCCCCTTTGTAATTACTGGCATTTTTCAAAAGTAACTGTAATTTAATTACACATTTTTTCTCAGTAACTGTAAATAATTACAATTACATTTATTTTGTAATTAAATTACGTAATTCCATTACATGTAACTAGTTACTCCCCAATACTGATAGCACAACAACAGTGAACAGCAATAATGATAAGCCTAATACTCACAATAAAAATAATAAGGTCATATAGATCATAACACATCTCAGGCAAGAAGTGGATTATCCTTTACCTCAAATGTTTGTTTTTTGATCCTGAAATCCGAGGCAAATGTTGGATCACAATAATTAGGAACCACAATTTCCACAAATCCCTTCACTCGATTGGGATGTTCTCTTTTATTCTGGAAGGCAAGGGCAGCGACTGAAACATTGAGCCTATTTTGCAGTATTAAACACGTTAAACACAAAAAATGGCCTTCTTAGCTGCCATAGTTGCAACACAACTGTGTTTCGTGCCTCCATTGTTACAGTTGATCATGTAGAGGCCTTAGAAATTTGCCTCTCAAATATGATAAAGTAGAATGCATAGGGTTAATGCTATTTCTAAACCCAACATGCAACAGTTTTTTTTTTTTCGCCCAGTCTTCGAGAAGTAATTTAAGTTAGATGTGTTACTTATTTATGTTATTTATTTTTTTATTTTTTTAATTATGTTTTACAGCATGTAATATGTAATCTGTAGTGGAATAAGTAGCCATCCCACCTTGTTAATAAACAATAAGCCACAGTCTCATCAAAAAAAAACCTAAGCAATTGTGAAAATCGCATTTAGATGACCCAAAAGCAACAAAATCTCCAGAATCAAAATCAGATACATATGAGGCACTTAGTATTAAGTAAACTACATATTTATGAGCAGCGCTGGTTTATAGGGCAATTTAATCTTACATGTCAAAATCTAAAAATTACTTCTTTTCAGTTTTATTACTACAGTACAATTAAGAATACATGTTGTTGATAAATGTTCACAAGTGTTTAAACTTGGTCTCAGCTCCTAAATTATTTAAGACAACTGGAGAGGTATCCTAACCTAATTAGGAAAGGCAAGATGGCTCTGTTATGCGCACAGTGGTGGAGGCTGCACACGACAGAATGAATGTGTTGGATGTATTTTGGCTATAATTTGGGTCAGTGTGATTCGTAGTTGTGTGTACAAATAAAATCCATCAGCCTAATTTTAGTCCCTTTTCATTCAGATGGCGACGGATAGTGCGAGCTGACACTGTTGTAACCTGTATCTGCAGATCAGCTTGAATTTGTCTGGAAGTTAATCAGGGATCTTTATTGTACAATCCTTCATTGTAATTTTTCATTAATTTTGCTCTTCTGTCCACGTCCAGGGAGGTTAGCAATAAAGTGCCATGAGCTGTAAACCTCTTGATGATATTGCGCGCAGTGGACACAGGAACATTAAGATCTCTGGAGATGGAGATTGTCCATGTTTGTCCACAGTTTTTTTTCTCTCAAATCCACAGACAACTCTTTACACTTCTTTCTTTTCTCTATGCTCATTGTGACACACAACACAAAGGTTGAGTCAACTTTTCTCAATTTTAACTGGTTGTTATTGCCCACACCTGTTACGTGCCACAGGTGTGTCTAAATACAAATTATAGGAGCATCACGTTTGAAAAGCATTTATTTATTTTTTTTTACAATTTTGACAACGTGACGATACAGTTTTCCAGTCATTTTTTGAGTTCTGTGTGAAATTTTATCATGTTTGACTTTTCTTCTCTGTTTTTTTTTTCTTTTTCTGCAGTGTAACCAAAAACAATAAGCATGTGAATACCAAAACATTTGCAATTGGAACAATTTTCTGAGAGAAGTGTTGCATTTTCTGACAGAATTGCAAGGGTGCCAGCATTTTTGGCCATGACTGTATTGCTTTGGCAAAGGAAACCTCTGTCAGTGACTTTTTAGAAGAAGAAACAGCATTTCTATGAAAAACAAACACATATATTTCAAAAATGTCTGAGGACACAGAGTTTCAGAAGAAATATACACTGACCAAAATTATAAACACAACACTTTTCACATGAGCTGAACTTAAAGATCTAAGACTTTTTGTATGTACACAAAAGGCCTATTTATCTCAAATATTGTTCACAAATCCGTGTTAGTGAGCACTTCTCCTTTGCTGAGATAATCCATCCACCTCACAGGTGTGGCATATCAAGATGCTGATTAGACAGCATGATTATTGCACAGGTGTGCCTTAGGCTGGCCACAATAAAAGGCTACTCTAAAATGTGCATTTTTATCACACAGCACAATGCCACAGATGTCGCAAGTTTTGAGGGAGCGTGCATTTGGCATGCTGACTGCAGGAATGTCCACTAGAGCTGTTGCCGTGAATTGAATGTTCATTTCTCTACCATAAGCTGTCTCCAAAGGCGTTTTAGAGAATTTGGCAGTACATCCAACCAGCCTCACAACCGCAGACCACGTGTAACCACACTAGCCCAGGACCTCCACATCCAGCATCTTCACCTCCAAGATCGTCTAAAACCAGCCACCCTGACAGCTGCTGCAACAATCGGTTTGCATAACCAAAGAATTTCTGCACAAACTGTCAGAAACAGCCCCAGGGAAGCTCATCTGCATGCTCATCGTCCTCATCTGGGTCTCGACCTGACTGCAGTTCGTCGTCGTAACTGACTTGGGTGGGCAAATGCTCACATTCTATGGTGTCTGGCACTTTGGAGAGGTGTTCTCTTGACGGATGAATCCCGGTTTTCACTGTACAAGGCAGATGGCAGACAGCGTGTATGGCATTGTGTGGGTGAGCGGTTTGCTGATGTCAACGTTGTGGATCGAGTGGCCCATGGTGGCGGTGGGGTTATGGTATGGGCAGGCGTATGTTATGGACAACAAACACAGGAAACCGTGACGAGATCCTGAGGCCCATTGTTGTGCCATTCATCCACGACCATCACCTCGTGTTGCAGCATGATAATGCATGGCCACATGTTGCAAGGATCTGTACACAATTCCTGGAAGCTGAAAACATCCCAGTTCTTGTATGGCCAGCATACTCACCGGGCATGTCACCCATTGAGCATGTTTGGAATGCTCTGGATCGGCGTATACGACAGCGTTTTCCAGTTCCTGCAATATCCAGCAACTTCGCACAGCCATTGAAGAGGAGTGGACCAACATTCCAAAGGCCACAATCAACAACCTGATCAAGTCTATGCAAAGGAGATGTGTTGCACTGCGTGAGGCAAATGGTGGTCACACCAGATACTGATCGGACCCCTCGGACCACCCAATACAGTAAAACTGCACATTTTAAAATGGCCTTTTATTGTGGCCAGCCTAAAGCACACCTGTGCAATAATCATGCTGTCTAATCAGCATCTTGATATGCCACACCTGTGAGGTGGATGGATTATGTCGGCAAAGGAGAAGTGCTCACTAACACGGATTTAGACAGATTTGTGAACAGTATTTGAGAGAAATAGGCCTTTCGTGTACATAGAAAAAGTCTTAGATCTTTGAGTTCAGCTTATGAAAAAATGGGGGCAAAAACAAAAGTGTTGCGTTTATATTTTTGGTCAGTGTATATATACTGTATGACCAAGTTGAGAACTATATAAAACGCTTCTGAGAAGATCATATGATTATAAGCATAGAATTTAATGCACAGTGACATGTAAGGAGCTGTGACAGATTGTTTATGCTGTTTAACGTGGTTAATTATAAAGTTATAAATTCTTACCTGTAAATATTGTACATTTAAAGTTTAAAGTACAATTTCTAAAAAAGCTTGTTTTAACAGCAATTTGCCATTAAATTTCAAATAATTTATAAAGCAAGTCTGCACATGTCAGTGCGTTAACAAGCATGAATAAAATACTAATTTTAATAAAATATTAATTGTTGAATGTCAAATTTAGCTTTAAATGTTTCATTAAAATCTGATATGTATTGTGAGTAATTCTATTTTAATAAGAACAGAAAGTGTAATGGGATTACTACAAGTTTGTTTATCTTTATTATTCATAATTTAGTAGTGTGAACTGCATTAAAGTTATGGAAGCATAGCTATCTTTATACAGTTTTATATCTTTGTATCCTTATGCAATATTTACATTATGACTTCTAACACTTAATTTGTTTAGAATGTTTTTTCTCAACAATAGCAGACAAAAACAACATGAATTATTACACTGAAATACCGCTATGAATACCTTAATAAATAATCAGCTCAAACTTGCTGTGATTGCAAAGCATTAGCAGTGCCACAGTTTTTCAACTTCCTGTTACTGAGTTACACCGGGTCTGTATCTGAAATCGCCCCCTATACCCTCATTTACTATTCCCTACATTAGTCTACTCATACAGTTCACTTGAACACCAGCAAACAGTACAATCAAAGGCAGAGTCAAAAGATTCACCACATGACAATGATCACATTTTTCTCCTCTCATCCTTTCTTCACTCCACAGATTGACCTTTCTCTTTCCTGTCTTCCATCTCTGACGTGAATTTCCTGACTGTAGTCTCATTTCTGTTTTCTAAAAAAGTAAATTACACTTGTCAACTATTAAATAACCAGTGAATGTCAACTTATTTAATGAATTTGGATATAATTACTAAAGGTTAAAGGTCGGCCAACTTTACCTGAATCCCACTGGTCCAATTTATCTAACATGTTCAGCCAAAATTGGCCAGCAATATTTAAACACCTTACAAGAAGACCAACCTTTTTATTTATGTATTTATTTTATTATTATTATTATTATTTTCATTATTATTTATTTATTCATTTATTTTACTCTTTTAACAGTAGTATCAAATAAGACAGGAACTGTCACAATAATGTTTGTTCACATTTAGTGAGCAACCTTATAAGTTACAAATAAAAATCTTGTGTCAAATTTTCTACCTTTTGCCATGACACAGTCCTCCTTTGAGTGTCATATTGCATCAGCCAAGACTATTTTATAATTTAGATAAATAGTGTCCTTTTAATTAAAAACCATTGGTATGGTGTGTAAGTGTAAACCCATTAAACACAGTACAATGAAGCTTAAATGGCTCACTTTACCTGATGGCCCACTTTACCTGAATTCACCCTACAAAACATGCAGTGCATGGGGGGGACTCCAGGACATGTTTGAAAACCCCTGAGTTACACTATAATCTCTACATACATAATAAGAAAAAATAGCTGGATGGATTTACAGATAAAATATTTGACTTTGGCTTCTATTGCAGTTACTTGTGTCTCAACTCAGACTTGACACTGGCAAAGTTTTCTCAGGCTGATCTAACTGTATGCTTTCAGTGTAGCACTGAATCAAATCAAATGCAAAAAATGTGAGTGCCAGTGATTTGGATCCATAACTGAACTCTTATCCTGACTGGTCTGCATGCTGCTTATTTTTAAACCCAAAAGCCATTGTTCTAACAGGCTTTGCAAAAACTTACACACTATTCTGGGCCTGACAGCCCATAGCGCATAAGAACCATCTGAACAAATGTACAGTTTTGATGCCAAGAACACCTACATACCCTATAATAGCTAAAATGACAGAAGCACTCAGAAACTTCAGAGTATTGCTTTTTTTGCTATCTCAAATATCTCATTATATCATGTATAATGTATATTCCCATATAGGATACTTTATCATCACAGTGCAAACCTTTGAGATTCAGTTTGTTACAATCAATATCAATCTCAGTGACATAAATGACAGATTATCATTCACTAATGTCTTTCACTTCCTATCCACATATTTTGAGCACAGTGGTTAAGTCTAATGCATGCAATAAAACAACATATCAGTCCTTTAACATGCTAACATGGTAACTTGGGGGGAAAAGGAAGGAAAAGAAAAAAATATGAGATGGGGAAAATGAAATGTTGGAGGATTTGCGCTTGAAATGTGGAACTTTGTTAATTATTGAGTGTGGCTCACAAGATTCACACTGTCTTGGGAGTGAAGTGTGCTATGAGTAAATAATTAAAATGTAGCTAGAGGGGGTAGAAGACATTTTCTGCCAAACACTGAGATGTAGCCATAACCAAGACATTATAAGATATTTTTAACCATCTTAACTGCATTGAAGAGGAAAAGTTGTATGCTAGTATACTGTGACCTTACACTTTTATTGTAAAATGTAATGTAAGTTATGAAGTCAAATGGTCATCAAATGGTCATCCCTCCTCCCTGAAGATTTTATATATAATTCAGTCCACATTGTCTTTTCACCTGACAGTACAGAAAAGCCATAATTACAAAGTGTTGATGATTATGTTAACTAATTAAACTAATTAAGCTAGCCTTATGTAATATTAAATATAATTTACACATTTATATTTAGAGAGAGAATAATAATAATAATTAAAAAAATATGTATATATTTTTTGGCAGATGACATTTCCTAGCAATTATTCCCCTACCTAAACACTTATAAAATTGTTGATATTAGTAGGTTTAAAGTAAAACATAATTTGGCAAATTTATTGGCCTATCTTAAAACAAGAACCACTTCAAATTCACAAGCATAGCTAAACCTGTACACACAAACTTATTCACTCACACAAAAACACAAACGAAATTAGCATTAAAATGTCTTTTTTTAAACAAAGCCAATATAGTTTTATAGTAAATATGCATCTAAGGGAGAAAATTTTGAAACAAGTATATTTTGTTTATTCTTCAAAGTATATTCTAGTACATTCTATATGCGATTTCTCAGCCTTACACGTAGCTTGGTTTTAAACAACATATTGGCATAATATAATACTACATACTGTAGTATTAAAAAGTTACAAATAAATATTCATGAAATTCGCAGTTAAAAGTAAGTTTTTTCCTTAGCAAACATATTAAATGACAGAAACAAAAGCTCATTTTCTGTATGTGCAGTGCTGTTGAGGTGATACAGAGAAGCTGCAAAAAAACCCAGTGAAAAGATACTTTTAACTGACAGACAAAGCAATGTTATGAATAAAACTTTCAGCAAGAGAGCGGCAAATTACAATTTACTCACCGGCTCTAAGTGGCTTTTAATTCTAACTTTTCAGCAGTTACAATCAAGTGGGATAATAGGTGAGACAGAGAATCTTTTCACAAACCTAAGTGCCTTCTCCTACACTCATTTTCAGGTTCAGATTGAATAGGCCTGTCTCTAAATATACCGTAGCGTTCTTTGCTATATTGACACTATAATAAGCATACAAATGTTTAACTAGCACCCACACAGTGTGTGCAGGAGCCGAGAAACAAATGCTTTTGGTATGAGAACGGATAAATATGCCCAACAGGACAAATGTGCATGATTTGATTGAGTTGCCTCAATCCATTACGGTAAATCAGCCCTCCACTATTGTTTCCTTGAGAGTTGCTTTTTCAATTCCATTCAAATGTGTGAATAAAATTGTAGTGGGGAGGAGAATATCTCATTGCTTAGGCATAGAGAGAGCAGACAATGGCTAATCGCTAAAGGGGTATGACATCTCCCTATAAGAGGCCTCTGGTCCATGTCCAAATATCTGTACAGACAGCATGTGGCGGGAACTCAGCTAAGCTTACCATGAATTTGCTGCTCGCGTACCTTTGAGATAAGCTTAATGTGATATTGCCAGCTTGATATTCTGTTGCTTTCTCACAAATGCAAAATGTTGTCTGTGAACGCTGAAGCCTTGATGTTAACCATGTTAACGATTCAAAACAGCAATACTCATCAATTCTTTTTGCCTCAAATAAGGTGTAGCTGAAGTGCATGTCCCTCATTATTCTGAGAGCTGTCTACACAATCAAGATACTCGCTCACATACCTTAATATGAATCTTGTTATGTACACATACACCTTTCTTGCACAAATTAGTTTGTCCAAGAGGTAGTAACACTGGCCTGGCTCATTGGTTTAGAGTCCAAAAAAAATAAAAATTAAAGAAACTCAGGGTACAGAACAACAACAAACTACTGGAGACTCAGCAAGAGATTTGTGCAACACTAGTTTAAAAGACTTTTTTACATAAAAAGACATAACTTCTGGAGAGCAATAGCACAGTTACTGGACAAGGGTGAAGCTTTTTTAGTGTGCATTTGTGAAGCACCTGTGTATGCATGTATGTATGTATTTATTTATTTATGAAAAGGGAAGCGAATGAAAAAAATGAGACATGTTCAACGTAACTGCAGGTAGCCAGCAACAAGTACAGTTTTTCACCTGAATCTTGAGCCAAAATACACATTTGACATGCCTGACTATTTCAGTTCAGTCAGAGGAACAGGGCTTCACAATTTACAAATGCCGGTGTCACAGAATGACATCTTCATTGCTGAAGAGGGGAGCCGAGTGACAGAAAGGTCATCTGCCAGTGGGCACAATGTCTAAAAAAAGTGATAATATGCTATTTTTATGTTACCTGATACATTATTTATTTATTTATTTATTTTTACAATATATTGGATTACCACACAATGTAAAAGAATAGTTTACCCAAAAAAGTGAAAATTCTGTCACCCAATGTTCACCCAATTTTTTAACTTTATAACAAATAAACAAATCACAGACACGACACAAAACAATTTTTATTTAATTATTCAACACTCTGGTTATGTGAAACATACTTCAAACAAATGAAATTAAAATAGTTGAATTAATGGAAAATTATTTTCCATATCAAGTAGAGGAAAAAATGATGGAATTATTCAATGTTGAGGAAAAAAATTATGAAATCAGCTTGTAATTTGTATTTCTGAAACACATATCTAAACATATCTAAAATGCTAATTAGTCAGCAGTTGAAAGAGCTTACAGACTTATATATAAAGACAAATGAGCTGTTGAACTTGGCTAATTGTAAGGAAACATGTCCCCAACAAGAAAGCTGTCAGTCTCTCTGTACCCAATACTTTCCTGTCATTTCTCCATTGCCCTGTCTCAATGCTAAAGTAACAAAAAGCCCAAAAATATAAAAATAAATAAATAAAAAAGTGATTTTGAGTGATAAATCACAAATCTGCAGTGAACAAGGAGATGATGCTAAAACTTTTGTCAGGTGCCCTTCTAATGAAATGTACAAAGATGACTTCCTAAAGAATACAATCAAATTTCCCAACTCACTTGAAGGTAAAAACTCACTCAATGTCAGGTAAAAAAACAGGAAAAATGGCTATACTTACCTCAACAGTCAATTCACAGGTTTACATTGAAACTTTGGACACTTTTCTCATTCCATCAACAGAAAATAAGTTTAGTGATGATGTTAGTGTGATAATGTACCTTGCCACAGAGCAAAGAGTGTTAAAGCTTTTCTTCAGGAAAGGCATATCAACTCAGTGACATGGCCAGCAAACAGTCCGGATTTCAATCCGATGAAAATGTATGGTGGAAATTGAAAAAAAAAAGGCCATGACAAGGCTTTATCTTGCAAAGCTGAGCTGTCAACCACTATTCAAGAAAGTTGGAACCAGCTTAATGAAGAATATTGTTTTTCATTAGTGAAGTCCATGCCCTAAAGAATTCAGGCTGTAATAAATGCCAGAGGAGGAGCAACAAAGTACGGTAACACTTTAGAATAGGTAACACTAATTCACTTTTAACTACGACTTTTCCCTCAATAAATTCCTAATTTGCTCCTTATTAATAGTTAGTAAGGTAGTTGTTAAGTTTAGGTATTGGGTAGGATTAGGGATATAGAATAAGGTCATGTAGAATAAAGCATTAATATATGCTTAATTAGTACTAATAAATGGCTAATTTTCTAGTAATATGCATGCTAATAAGCAAATAGTTAAGAAACCATAAAATAAATTGTTACCTTAATTTAAAAAGTTTAATCTTATTTGTTTGAGGTAATGTTTCACATAACCAGAATGATGAATTATTAAACAAAAATTGTTTTGTGTCATATCTGTGGTTCGTTTATTTGCTATGAAGTAAACAATTTGGTTGAACAACATTTAAGTGTGGTGATTCCATAATTTTTGCCAGGGGTTGTATGACGTTCAAAACCTGAATGGCTTTCTTTCTTCTGTTGAACATAAAAGAAAATAGTTTCAAGAACATTTTTGTCCATATAATGAAAGTCAGTGCAGTCCAAAACAATATTTAATCCCACGGGCATTCACTGTATGGACGAAACACTGAAACTTAATATGTTGCTTTGTGTATCACAGAATAAAGAAAGTTATACATGTTTGGAACAACATGAAGGGTGAGTAAATTATTACAGAATTGTTATATTGGATGAACTATTGTTTCAATCTGTAAACAAATAATTACATTGAACTTTACATAGCCAGTATATTTAAAAATGATTCAAATCACTAAAAATATTTACAGCTTCGTATCATGAAAGCATGTTCTACTTGCTAACACCCAGAGAGATATGCACACATGGTCTACTAATCTTGTGACTGTTCTATTGTGCAGCATGTCTGTTTGCTGCCCGTGTGAGAGATCCAACATATTCCATTTATAAGTACTTGGGAGAGAGGAGGCACAGAGGAGAGGCTTGCCGTCTCATCTGCCATGTGCCTCATTGCTGATAAGGAGCCGAGCTTGAACTGTCACTGGTCACGGGGGCCACACCAGGGGCCACGTTCTGCATCAGGTCCCCGGAGTTCCTTTTGGTTAAGTCACCTCACCTAAAAGCAAGGGGATAACTGACTGAACTACACATCTTTGCAGTATCTTAGAGGACTGTTTTGACATTCATGGCAGAGTCACTTTGCTTTCTCCCTCCTTAAGGCAGTGGAGAGTCTCTTAGGGCCATCCAGACAGACAGAGTCAAAAATCTCATTAACCTTTAAATTCTTCAGATGAATACGCTGCTCTTAATCTGTGAGTATTCACTCTAAATTAGTTTTACTTTTTTTTGTGTGTGCTGTATGTGTGAATGTACATTACATAGACAAAAGTATTAGAACATATCACAATTACTGAATTCAGGTGTTTCAATCAGACCCATTGCCACAGGTGTATAAAATAAAGCATTTAGAGAAGCAGTCTGTAATTTACAATCATTTGTGGGAAAAAATGGGTCGTTCAGAAGAGCTGCTTGAAATTAAGTGTGGTACTGCGATGGGATGCCACCTTTGCAATAAATCAGTAAGTGAGCACTGCCCCTTACTTCCAGTGAAGTGAAATTTTAATGCTTCACAATACCAATACCTTTTAGACAATGCTATGCTACCAACCTTGTGGGAACAGTTTGGAAAAGGTCCTTTTCTGTTTTATCATGTACACAGTACATGTCCATAAAGACCAGGTTGGATGAGTTTGATGGCAGAAATTCTGACAGAAACACTCCGAGATCTTGAGGAAAGTGATATAAAACTTGGAAAACTTACTTGGATTTAAGCTGTTTTGTCGAATCATAGTTTCGAGTTAGAAATCCCATTCATATGAACCTGTATATCTAACGCACATTCAAAAGTATCAGTTTTCAAATCTTTCAGCATGTTAAAAATTGTGTTATAACATAATATTGCAAGTAACTGTGCTTTGTGCTAAAATTAGGCTAAACCCACTTCTAACCCAGCACTTTTAGAAAACTGCAGACCGGTATCTATTGTTTCTTTCATTGTAAAAACACTTAAACGAATTGTGTTCAACCATGTCTTGGCCTTTCTCACATGGAACAACCTCCTGGACAGCAACCAGTCTGGCTTTAGAAGTGGACATTTAACAAAGACTGCCCCGCTCTTGGTTGTTGAAGCCCTAAGACTTCCAAATCTTCAATACTTATCTTTCTGGATCTGTCTGCTGCTTTTGACATAGTCAACCAACAGACACTCCTGTCAATTAGGGATGCACCGATACCACTTTTTCCAGTACTCGCCCGATACCGATACTTTTATTTTTGGTACTTGCCGATTGCGAGTACCGATACCGATATTTTAAAATTTACCAGTAAATTTGTAAAATATTGGGTACAGAAACTAAAAGAATATACCTTTTCTCACATTATCAGACATTTTTCACATTATTACTTTATCATATCATTTTATCAGCTGTGTCCTGCACCCACTAGTAAAATATATATATATATATATATCAAAAATTAGGTGGTGTATAGCTGGTGTCTGAATAATTTTTAGTTTGACTATATATCCCTTAGTTTTTTTTTTTTTTTTTACACTTAATTATGCCCATTAAAATGTGTTTTGTAACTTTCACTGTTCACTTTTTTTTTTTTTTTTTTTTTTTTTTTGCGCTATGGTACATCATCTTTAATTTAGTAACATTAAACTGCTCCATTGCAGCGGTTCAGTACTGTAATCACGCGTTTTGTTGTAATAATGCAGGGAACCACTCTGATATTTTCAGAAATATAAGTCGCGTTTTTTTTAATCTGAAACACTCTTTCACATTCGTCGTACAGTCGTGTCTGCTTAAGGTTGAAAATAAATGATGTTTATAGTAAATGCCTCTGTAATTTTGGTTTCATATTTACGAATTTGTTTTAATCCAAAAGATGCCTGTGCTAAATATGCGAACATCAATAAAGATCACGCAACAAAAGTGCGCGCTCTCTGTTTCTCTTTGTCGCTCTCCCTCTCCCTCTCTCTCTCTCTCTCTCTCTCTCTCTCTCCCGTTAAATAACTTGTGCATTGCTTTACTTACTTGTTTTTGACATATCCGACCAAACTACAAACTATCCAGTGATGTGAAGGCGGGATCTTAACTCGACAAGCCGTGCATTTTCGCCGCGGCACGCTTAATCCATTCTGCGTGCTTTGCCTTTCAGCTCGGGCGCACCAGCTATACAAGGGTTGATACTGAATGTTTAACATTATATTATTTGCATACATATACTTCGTAGACATCCTTAATCTCTAATGACTCCATTCTGCTGTCTATTGTTCTGTTGTCTGTGTTTCTTTGCCTGAATACGCACTTGTCACATGCTGTGTGGTATCGGCCTTTGGTATCGGGGCATTTTAACGAGTACGAGTACAGGAGCTCAGTATTGGGCCCGATACCAGTATCGGTATCGGTGCATCCCTACTGTCAATCCTCATGACAAAGGGGATCTCAGGAACCACACTCCAGTAGTTTGAATCTTATTTCTCAGATAGGTCCTTCAAGGTATCTTAGAGGGATAAGGTGTCCAAGCCACAAGATCTAGCTACTGGGGTGCCTCAGGGCTCAGTTCTTGGACTACTTCTCCTCTATATGGCATCACTAGGTTCTGTCAGGAAAATGGCCCAATATTACGTATCTGTAAGTGGCAAAAGTCTGTGAATCTCTAGTCCTGAAAGTAAACAAAGAGAACCCAATAAAACAAATGAGACGAAAATACTTGGTCAATTATTTATTTAGAAAGATGATCCAGTATTAAACATTTAAGAGTGACAAAAGTGTCTGAATCTATTTTCCTTTAGGATTTGGTTTAATTTTGTGGTATAATTCAGAATTCATTGCTCCATCACTGGCAAGCCAGCCTGGCCCAGATGCACCAAAACAGGCCCAAACCATGCAAAAAACCACCACCATGTTACACAGATGGAATAAAGTTCTTATGCTGGAATGCAGTGCTTTCCTTTCTTCAAACATAGTGCTTCTAATTTAAACCAAAACATTCCACTTTTGTCACATCCGTCTACAAAACATTTGTCCAGTAGCCTTCTGGCGTGTCTACGTGATCTTTAGCAAAGTGCACATGGGCAGCAGTGCTCTTTTTGGAAAGCAGTGGATTTCTGCTTGCAGCTATGCCATGCACACCATGTTTGTTTAGTGTTCTCCTGATGGTGGACTCATGAAAGTTAACATTAGCCAATGTGATAAAGGTCTTAATTTGCTTAGAAGTGACCCTGGGGTCTTTTGCAAACAATGCAAACTACATGTTTTGCTTTTGGAGTGATCTTTGTTGGCTGACCACTCTTGGAGAGGGTAACAATGATCTTTAATTTGTACACAGTCTGTCTGAATGTAAATTGGTCAAGTCCAAACTATTTAGAGAGTAACCGTTTCTAGTCTGATGAGCAACAGCAACTCTTTTCTGAGGTCCTCAGAGATCTTCTATGTTTGTGCCATGATACACTTCCACAAACATGATTACACTTTGATTAATCCCTGTTTTCTAGATAAAACAGGGCAGGCAATGGCACCTTCAGTCATCCCACTGATTGAAAACACCTCTGAACAAATTTACTCTAATTACGCCTTCAAATTAAAAGCTAATCCTAAAGATTCACATACTTTTGCCACTCACAAATATGTAATATTGGATAATTTTTCTGAATAAAGAAATGACAAACAAAATATTTTTGTCTCATTTGTTTGATTTTGGTTCTCTTTGTCTCTATAGACTTGTGTGAAAATCGGATTATGTTTTGGGATATTTGTATGTAAAATATAGAAGGGTTAAAGAGTTCAAACTTTCAAGCGGCACTGTATAATGAAATTAGCTACACCTCAAAGAAATTATTTAGACAATATTAGAGATTTAATAAAATGGAAAAAAAATGAACATGCTTTAATACAAGCCTCATATTTCTTAAACCCTCTGGCTATTTATCTGTTGAAAGTGAATTACTGTAAACAAATTCTTTACAAACCAAGAGATGTGTCAAAATATTATATCCTTTAATAAACAACCATAGATGTTAGGCCACAGATATATATAATTTATTTATATATTTATTTATCGGTAACACTTTAGTATAGGGAACAATTTACACTATCAACTAGTTGATTATTTTCATGCCTATTATCAACATATTGGCTGTTTATATGTAATCCTGGACCACAAGTACAGTCATAAGGGTCAATTTTTCAAAATTGAGATTTATACATCATCTGAACACTGAATAAATAAGCTTTCCATTGATGTATGGTTTGTTATGAACAATATTTGGCCGAGATACAACTATTTCAATATATGGAATCTGAGGGTGCAAGAAAATCGAAATATTGAGAAAATCACCTTTAAAGTTGTCCAAATGAAGTTCTTAAAAATACATATTACTAATCAAAATTTTTATTTTGATATATTTACAGTAGGAATTTTACTGTAAATATTAAAAATATCTTCATGGAACATGATCTTTACTTAATTTCCTAATGATTTTTGGCATAAAAAATCAATAGTTTTGACCCATACAATGTATTTTTGGCTATTGCTACAAATATACCCCAGCGACTTAAGACTGGTTTTGTGGTCCAGGATCACATGTAGTACTTATAAAGCACCTATTCTGCATGACCATATAGCTGAGATTAACAACTACCTTACTAACTATCAATAAGCAGCAAGTTAGGAGTTTTTCAGGCAATAGCTGTAGTTCATTTATAAGATTTATAAGATTTATTTATTTGCGGTCCTGTTTCCTGTGCTGCAGAGTGATGTGCATTTGTAGCTCCCTGGAGCTTCGTTTTTCTGTAGAAATCTCTATCTTACTATTACTTTCTGTTGTTTAAAGTGCTAAAACATAGCTTTATTCCCACCAGATTTCTCATATTATCCATCAAACTAATCCGATCGTTTGCTTTTATTCTATAACCACAAGTGCAACGCCGTGCTGTGCGTTAGCATTCCGTTTGCCGGTTAGCCTGCCATTCGCGTTCCCACTCACGTCTCTATTCACGTCTACTACCGCTTTCCTTTTTCCCTCGCTCTCGTTGATCGCTCGTTTTTACTCTACAGCCACGAGTGCAGCGTGCCTGCAGTGTGTTAGCTGGTTAGCTTGCCATTCACTTTTATTTTTGCGTTTCTATCCGCATCTACAACTTTTGTTGTTTTCTCCCCCTGCCTTTCTTTTCACAAGTTCATCAAACAACAGTGGTGAGTTGAAATCGTTCTACAACAACGGTGAGTAATGGCTTCTTCTTCCATATGTAGCTTATCAATCTCTGTCGGCACTGAGGGATTCACATGTGATAAATGCAGGGAAATAGTTAGGCTGACAGAGAAGATTTCAGAACTAGAGACACGCATCCAAACTTTAATCGAGGATAGTAAGAATGTGATGGCCTTAGATACGGCTTTGGATGCGACTAGCTCAGGGAGTCCCGTACATTGTTCGGTTCCGGTAACTTCACCTTTGCAGCAGGGCAACTGGGTGACTGTGAGACGGCATAGTCGCGGGTCAAAACACCGCTCTTCCGTTCCGATCAGAACATCAAACAGGTTCTCCCCACTGAGTGACACACCCACTGAGAAACCTGATGAAAGTTCTCTAGTTATTGGCGATTCTATTGTATGGAACGTGAAAATAGAGACACCAGCCACCATAGTCCAATGCCTACCGGGAGCCAGAGTGCCTGACATCTTGGCAAATTTAAAAGTACTGGCTAATGCTAAATGTAAATTCAGTAAGATTGTTATTCACTTCGGCACAAATGATGTTCGACTTCGCCAGTCGGAGATCACTAAAAATAATGTTAAAGAGGTGTGTGAACTTGCAAGTACGATGTCAGACACTGTAATTTGCTCTGGCCCCCTCCCTGCGTATCGTGGTGACAAGATACATAGCAGACTGTCGTCACTAAATGGCTGGATGTCTAAGTGGTGCCCACAGAATAACATAGGTTTCATAGACAATTGGACAAGTTTTTGGGGCAGACCCGACCTGTTGAAAAGAGATGGTCTTCATCCCTCCAAGGGTGGTGCTGCTCTTCTCTCTAGTAATATGGCATATAGTCTTAGAGTCTGCACTTGACTAACTGGGGCCCAAGTCAGGAAGCAGTCAGACTGGCTAATCCGACCGTCTACTAGCCGCCTCATGTCACCAAAATCAGTTATTTCTCAGCACATAGAGACCCTTACACCTAGATATCATGCTATAGAGACTGTGTCTGTTCCCCGAGCTAGACAATACAAAAGACGTCCAAACCAATTTAAGAGTAACAATCGAATCGACGTTCAACAAATAAAAAAATTACATAATACAGAGAAACAAATGATAAAACGGCTTATTGAATATTAGGTCCCTTTCTACAAAAGCGCTTTTTGTAAATGATATGATCATTGATCATAACCTAGATGTGCTCTGTTTGACAGAAACTGGCTAAAACCAGATGATTATATTATCTTAAACAAGTCTATCCCTCATGATTACTGTTATAAACATGAACCACATCTAAAACGTAAAGGGGGAGGTGTTTCTACAATTTATAGCAATATTTTCAGTGTTTCTCAGAGAGCGGGCTTCAAGTACTCGTTTAAAGTAATGGTGCTTCTTATAACATTATCCAGAGAAACAAGTCTTAATGATAAATCCCCCATGACGTTTGTACTTGCTACTGTATACAGGCCACCAGGGCACCATACAGATTTTCTTAAAGAATTCGCTGATTTCCTATCTGAGTTAGTGGATTTGCCAACTTTTATCGTAGATTTATCAAGAACTATAGTCTGATCACCAGTGCACTTACCAACCTTCTCAAAGGACACCCGAAAACCCTCATCTGGACTTCTGATGCCTCAGCAGCCTTTACAACCCTAAAACAAGCCTTCACTCAAGCGCCACTTCTCACCCATCCAGACCCTGATCTCCCTTTCGTGGTAGAGGTTGATGCCTCTACCACCGGAGTAGGAGCTGTATTGTCTCAGTATCATGGTACCCCTGCACGCCTTCATCCGTGTGCCTATTTCTCGAGGAAGCTCAGCCCGGCAGAACGGAATTATGACATCGGAAACGTCTCAGGTTACGTATGTAACCCCGGTTCCCCGAAGGGAACGAGACGCCGCGTCTCGTAGCCATCCTCCTGCGTCCCTGCGAGCGCTGCTTCTCTCCTGGAAGCTGACGCTCGTTCTGGCGCACGTGCTTTTATGCTTCCTGGTCAGTGACGTCACCCGCCTATGACGTTTCGTTCTTCCATTGGTCTGATTGCACACGTGATTCAGAGCGCGGTCACGCTGAAGGCGTTCCCAAAGCGTTTCAACGCGGCGTCTCGTTCCCTTCGGGGAACCGGGGTTACATACGTAACCTGAGACGTTCCCCTTCAGGAACTCGAGCCGCGTCGAAACGCTTTGGGAACGAGATGCCCACGCCGCCAGACCCCAGTCCCTGCCTAGGATGTGCTAGGAGCAAGGACAGAGGAACCAGGCGAGACCCGCAGGTCAAGTTCATAAAACCTCACAAAGGTCAAAGGTGTGGACCAACCCAAAGCGTTGCAAATGTCTTGCATGGGAACCCCAGCAAGAAAAGCTTTAGAGGCAGCCATGCTCCGGGTAGAGTGAGCTCTGACCCCTAGAGGAGGAGGGAGGTCAGAGGCCTCATACGCAGAGCAAATAGCGTCCACTATCCAGCGACTTATCGTTTGCTTGGAAGCAGGGAGGCCCCTCTTAGGGGGGCCATAACAGACAAACAGCTGATCTGACTTTCTCCACCTGGCAGCCCGGTGGACGTATGCGTCCAGTGCTCGCACCGGACACATACAATTAAGCTTCTGCTGGTCAGCGTCCCGAAAGGGAGGAGGACAAAAGGCCTGAAGTACGACAGGCCGTGGTGTCGAGGAGGGGACCTTAGGGACATACCCCGGACGAGGGTAAAGGAAAGCTTTTGAAAGGCCTGGAGCGAAATCCAGGAAGGAAGGGGCCACAGAGAGGGCCTGAAGATCCCCAACTCTCTTTAGGGAGGAAAGAGCAAGAAGAAGGACAGTCTTTATGGTAAGAAATCTGTCAGAAATTTCCTCAACAGGCTCGAAAGGAGGCCTGCAGAGAGCCTCTAACACCACGGACAGGTCCCAGGGAGGGACACGGGGACGTACCGGAGGCCTCAGCCTCAGTGCACCGCAGAGGAAACGTGTAACAAGGGAGTTTCTGCCCACAGAAAGACCACCGAGAGGGGCGTGGTAGGCCGCAATGGCCGCCACGTAAACCTTCAAGGTGGAGTGGGTTAACCCTGCGGATAGCCTATCCTGCAGGAACTCCAGCACTGAGCCAACTGGGCAGTTAACTGGGTCCTGCTGGCGGCGTCCGCACCAAGAAGTGAAAAGCTTCCACTTCAGGGCGTACAGTTTCCTCGTAGAGGGAGCTCTAGACTGGAGGATGGTCTCAACAACCTCGGTTGAGAGACCGGAAGCTAAGAGGTGTGCCCCCTCAGAGGCCACACCCAAAGCTTCCACAGCTCCGGCCGGGGGTGAAGAATGGAGCCCCCTGCCTGTGAGAGGAGATCTCTCCTGACGGGAATCTCCCAGGGAGAGCCGTCGAGGAGAGAAATCAGGTCCGAGAACCATACTCGGCCCGGCCAGTACGGGGCTACTAGAAGAAGGGACACCCCGTCCCGGCGCACTCTCTCTAGAACTCCCGGGAGCAGAGCGATCGGGGGAAAGGCGTACAGACGTAGCCTCGGCCACGTCTGCACCATGGCATCCAGCCCCAGGGGAGCTGGATGAACTAGAGAGTACCAGAGGGGACATTGCGTGTTCTCCCTCGTGGCAAAAAGGTCCACCTGGGCTGGACCAAACACTCTCCAGATCTGCTTCACCACCTCGGGGTGAAGCATCCATTCCCGGGCCTCGGCCCCTGTCTCGACAGGATGTCTGCTCCCAAGTTGAGATGCCCAGGAACATAAACTGCTCTCAGCGAGAGGAGTTTGCCCTGGGACCACACAAGGATCTGGTGCGCCAGCTTGTACAAGGGGCGCGAACGCAGACCTCCCTGGTGGTTGATGTAAGAGACCACCGAGGTGTTGTCGGTGCGGACCAACACATGGCGGTCTCTTAGGTCCGGGAGAAAGTGTTTCAGAGCCCGAAACACGGCCAGCATCTCCAGGCAATTTATGTGCCACGTGAGTTGGCGACCGCTCCACAGACCGCGGGCAGGGTGGCCACTCATGACCGCTCCCCAACCGGTGAGGGACGCGTCCGTCGCTAGCGTTACGCGGCGACAAGGAGCTCCCAGCACCGGGCCCTGAGACAAGAACCAAGGCTTCCTCCACATGTCCAGGGCACGTAGGCAACGCCGCGTGACCCTGATCATGCGAAGTGGGTTTCCCCTCGGGAGAACCCCTTGGTCTTGAGCCACCACTGTAGGGGTCTCATGTACAGCAGGCCAAAAGGTATCACGTTGGACGCTGCTGCCATCAGACCCAGCAGTTGCTGGAACCGCTTCACAGTGAGTGACTGGCCTTCCTTCACTCTCTTGACTGCAGTGAGGATCGACTCGATCCGAGCAGGAGACAACCGTGCCTGCATCGTGGTCGAATCCCACACCACGCCCAGATAAGTGGTTCTCTGTAGTGGAGAAAGCACACTTTTCTTGGCGTTCAGTCTCAACCCCAGCGCCTTCATGTGAGCGAGAACGACATCTCGATGCCGAACGAACTGCCACCATCTCCGACTGAGCTAGGATCAGCCAGTCGTCGATGTAGTTGAGTATGCGGATGCCCTGGAGTCGCAGCGGAGCCAGAGCTGCATCCACACACTTCGTAAAGGTGCGGGGGGAGAGTGCTAGGCCGAACGGAAGAACCCGATATTGGTAAGCTTCGCCCCTGAAAGCAAACCTCAGGAACTTCCTGTGTTGAGGAAGGATGGAGACGTGAAAATATGCGTCTTTTAGATCTATCGTGACAAACCAGTCCTCGGACCTGATCTGAGACACGACTTGCTTGATAGTGAGCATCTTGAACTTCAGTCGCTTGACTGAGCGGTTCAGCAGACGCAGATCTAAAATGGGACGCAGGCCCCCATCCTTCTTCGGAACAATGAAGTACCGGCTGTAGAACCCGGACTCTCTTTCGTGAGGAGGGACCACCTCGATGGCCTCCTTCCTCAGGAGAGTGGCTACTTCCTGTTCCATTACCAGACCCTGCTCGGGGCCCACCAGCGTGGGAGAGACCCCGTTGAACGGCGGAGGTGGTGCGCCGAACTGAATGCGATAGCCTCGCTCTACAGTGTGCAGGACCCAAGCAGACACATTGGGCAGTAGTTTCCACGCTGCCAAATGATCTACTAAGGGAACCAGCCTCTCGAGGTGTTATGTGGGCCGCTGGAACGGTGTCCTAAAACGGTTGCCAGGCAGCCTGGGAGGTCCTCGACCTAGAGCGTTTGACCACTCGCTCTCGATGGGGAGGAGCGCGAGTGGCCACGCTCTGCTTTTGAGCTTCCCTATATGAGGAACTGGTAGACGGAGTGAGCTGGATGGCGGCGAGGGAGGAACCGCTGAAACGCCACCGCTTGCTTACGCGCCTCCTGGTATCTGTCGACAACGGCATTGACGGCGTCGCCGAACAGACCAGCAGGCGAAAGCGGGGCGTCTAAGAGGAAGACCCTGTCCTTCTCCTTCATGTCAGACAGGGTCAACCAAAGATGTCTCTCCGCGGCCACAAGGGCTGCCATAGACCGCCCAATGGCACGGGCGGTCTCCTTAGTGGCGCGGAGAGACAAATCAGCGGTCCTCCTAAGCTCAGAGATATCACTGTCTTTTATCTCTTCGCCTTCATCCAACTCTTTAAGCAGGTCAGCCTGGTACGCCTGTAACACCGACATGGTGTGCAGACACGCACCAGCCTGACCCGCAGCCGTGTACCCCTTGCCCACCAGCGCTGAGGTGACTCGCAGCGGCTTGGAGGGCAAGACCGGAGCCTTCAGAGACGATGCAGACTCGGGGGACAGATAGCTCGCGAGCGTCTGTTCCACCCGAGGCATCGCTCTGTACCCTCGCTCATCCAACCCCGCCACATACCCGTAGTTATACGAGGCAGGGATGAACAAGCGGGACGAGAAGGGTGAATTCCATGATCTCGACACCTCAGTGTGGAGATCAGGAAAAAGGGAAGGCTCCGGCGTGCTGGAGGTGGTCGAGACCGCAGAAACCTCTCGTCCAGTTTACTTTTCTGCGGTTCGACAAATGGCTCGGCGGGCCAATCGATGTTCAGTTTGGCCACCGCCCGAGTCACCACCTCCAGCAGCTCCTCATACTGGGGAAACTGAGGTGCTGCAGCCTCATCCACACTCACCACGTCAACCTCCTCAGAGGAAGAAATGGGGAGCGTGGAGGCCGACCCCCCGGGGGGAAGAAACCGCAGCGCGGGCTTCCGATCCCGAGGGCCGGGCAGCGGATCTGGTGGGTGAGGCAGGAGATAGGGGGTCACCCGTCTCCATACCCTCCACCAGATCCAGTTGCGAACCCCACGAGTGCAGCCGCCGCTCCGCCTCGGCGGAAGCAGGACCGGACCCGCGGGGAACGCTGATGAAGGCTCCCTCCGCGGAGAAGAGAGCCTTCCGGGAGCGGAGCAGACGCATGGGTAATACGTCACAATGCGGGCAATCGCCCCCCTCGAGGGCCGATGCCGCATGCTCCGCTCCCAGGCAAGCCACGCATAGAGCGTGTGTATCCCCGCTCGAGATGTAACGAGAGCAGGGAGGAACACACGCTCTAAAACCCGGCTTGCCAACGTTCTTTGTTTTCTCCGTTTTTTTAGACATACTGTCTCGAAATAAAAGTGGTGCAAACTAGCAACCGAAAAAGAGACAGCACAGACAAACACAGAGCGCTGCTGAAAGACAGAAGCTGACGCTCGTTCTGGCGCACGTGCTTTTATGCTTCCTGGTCAGTGACGTCACCCGCCTATGACGTTTCGTTCTTCCATTGGTCTGATTGCACACGTGATTCAGAGCGCGGTCACGCTGAAGGCGTTCCCAAAGCGTTTCGACGCGGCTCGAGTTCCTGAACTCTGCCGGGCTGCCCTCCAGGACGTCAGTTCATTCCTAGGACACAACAGGTAGATCTCATTCATACCACTCACACCTCCCTAGGTACCGGTCATCCAGGGGCCAACAACACTCTCTCGCTGTTATCCGAACGCTTCTGGTGGCCCAACATGGCAAGGGATGTGAAAAGGTATGTACAAGGATGTAAGGAATGTGCCATGGCTAAAAGCCCACGTCATCTTCCTGCTGGAAAGCTCCATCCCTTGACTATCCCGAACTGCCCCTGGTCACACCTAGGAGTGGACTTCATGACTGACCTTCCCCCGTCTGATGGAAATACCTGCATCCTGGTCATTGTCGATCGTTTTTCCAAGTCTTGTCGTCTGATCCCTCTGAAAGGATTGCCCACAGCCTTTGAAACCGCTGAATGCCTCTTCAATCAGGTATTTCGTTACTATGGAATCCCTGAAGACATTGTCTCGGATAGAGGTCCCCAATTTATTTCTCGGGTGTGGAAGTCATTCTTCAAGCTCCTAGGTGTGACCGTTAGGCTCTCATCTGGATACCACCCACAAACCAACGGACAGACCGAAAGAAAGATCCAGGAGGTGGGGCGGTTCCTTTGGACATTCTGTCACGGTCACCAGAACTCCTGGAACCAGTTTCTGGGCTGGGCGGAGTACGCCCAGAATTCCCTGCGGCAGCCTTCCACGGGACTCACTCCTTTCCAGTGTGTCTTAGGATTTCAACCCCCACTCTTCCCGTGGAATGGAGAACCATCAGACGTCCCCGCAGTGGATTACTGGTTCTGGGAGAGTGAGAGAGTCTGGGACAACGCCCATCATCATCTGCAAAGGGCAGTGCGCAGGTCCAAGGTGCGCAAGGATGTCACCGACCGACGGAGGATACCTGGCCCTTCCTTCACTCCTGGTCAGAAGGTTTGGCTTTCCACAAGGGACATCCGGCTGCGCCTGCCCTCAAAGAAACTCAGTCCCAGATTTGTTGGTCCCTTCACCATTCTGGAACAGGTCAACCCCGTCACTTACAAATTGCAACTCCCACCTCAATACAGAATTCACCCAACATTTCACGTATCACTCCTCAAACCCTGTCACGAACCCCTGCTTCCCTCCACAGAGCCTGGCCACAAAGAGGAACCCCCTCCTGCGATGGCTGTAGAGGAAGGATCCATCTATTGCGTCAAAGAAATCCTGCTGTCCCGATGTCGTGGTGGTCGCCTTGAATACCTGGTTGATTGGGAAGGGTATGGTCCTGAGGAAAGATCATGGGTCCCACGTGATGACATCCTGGATCCCACTCTCATTGAGGAATTCCATGCAGCTCACCCTAAATATCCGACACCTAGAGGAAGGAGTAGACCACCTCGATGTCGGAGAGATCGGCCGTCAGGAGCGGGCCGTGGGGAGGGGGGTAATGTCACGGATTGGCCAGGCTCTTCCACCACTCACACCCAGCGATCTCAATCACCAGACTACTAATTTATCGCGCCTGCACTTAATCACCTGTCAGCCTACATAAGCACACATCGCACTGCAGTTATTGTCCGGGCTCGTTGCTACGAAGCGGACTCATTGTGTCTCTTGTCTTGAAGTCACAATCTATGCTTACCTGCAAATACTTGCCTGTATCTCTTGTGTTCCAGTCAAGTCGTCATTGTTCCCCCAGTCCTGTCAGCGGTGTGTGTGTTCGTCCAGCCATCTTCTCCAGTCAAGTCAACCTGCAATCAGAGATCGGATTAATCACCATTACCACAGCTAAGATCAAATCAAGCTCTTCTAAAGCTACTCACCTCTCCGGGAACCATAGTCTTCTTCTGTGTTGCTCTGCTGTTGAAAAATAAACTGTGTAAACGTTACTTACCTGTCTTGCGTGTCTGTGTCCGTAACACATTCATAGACATTCTGAACTATATTGGAGTTAGCCAACATGTGTCAGGTCCCACTCATTGTCAAAATCATACTCTAGACTTAATACTGTCACATGGAATTGATGTCAATGCCGTTGAGATTCTGCAGCAAAGTGATGATATCTCAGATCATTATCTAGTCTCGTGTATACTCCAAATAACTAAAACTGTAAATTCAATTCCTTATTACAAGTATGGTAGAACCATCACTTCTACTACAAAAGATTGCTTTCTAAGTAATCTTCCTGACTTACCTGAATTCCTCAGCATGTCCAATAGCTCAGAAAAACTTGCTGATGTAACAGAAACTATTGACTTTCTCTTTTCTAGGACTGTAGATATTTTCTAGATACAGAAATACATTTCTGTATTGTTAAAAGCAGTATATAAATAAAGGTGACTTGACTTGACTTGACTTTATGAGATGAGTTTGTTAATAATGAGAACTGGACCTTAAAATAAAGTGTGACCTTTTTTTCTAGCCATGTTGTTTGTACTCCACTCTTTTTCTTTTTCCCAAATATATCTTATGTGTTAATTGATTTGTATTAATATTATTCATTATTATTTTATTGATAAAATAACTTCTGACAAGTGATGATTACATAAAAGCTGGCTCATAATGACATAAAGGCTTTGAATTTAATTCATTTGAATTTTCCAATATGTAACATAGTCAGTTGTTTAGCTTCAAGTCAGTGGAAACGTGGGCCAGTTTGCAGATCCCCTGGCTAACAACGGCACAATTTCTGTAGAAAATCTGGAGCAGTGGCTTGTTTCCCACAACATTCTTTACTCTGAAGCAGAACTTTTGCACAAATCAGCACTTTTCCTGTTGAATGTGACAGATATGAAGGCCTGCATTTGTGTGTGTGTAAAGATGCCTGTGCCTCACTGACAATGAAACGGCATGCAAATTACAGATCTGATGGTTTACGTACCCTGAAATATGGATTTTTTTTCCCAAATGTTTTTCCAAGACCATCTCACAGATTCAATAATGGTGTAGTTCCCCTTCAGGAACTCGAGCTGCGTCCAGAGAACGCTTTGGGAACGCCTTTGGCGGACGACGCTCTGAAAGAATGTGTAATCGAACCAATGAGAAAGCAGGACGTCACGGGCGGGTGACGTCATCGACCAGGAAGCATAAAAGCACGTGTGAAGCCGGCCGGCGTCAGCTTCTGTCTTTCAGCGGAGCGCTCTGTGTTTGTGTCTGATATCCTCTGTTTTTGTGCAAGTTAGCACGCCTTTTATTTCGATGATATGTCTAAGAAATCTGATAAGTCTAAGAGAGCGGGCCGTGTTTCACGCTGTGTGTTCCCCCTTGTAAGAGATATATTACGAGTGGGGATACACACAGCATGTGCGTGGTCTGCTTGGGAGCGGAGCATGCTATGTCAGCCCTCGAGAGGACTGACTGCCCGCATTGTGAAGCACTTCCTTTGCGGATGCTCCGCTCCCGGAAGGCTCTCTTTGAGGAGGGAGCCTTCACCAGCGTTCCCCAGGGTGTTGGTCCCGCTGCCGTCGAGGCGGAGCGGGCACTGCATTCCTGGGGTTCGCAGCTGGACCTGCTGGAGGGAATGGAGACGGGTGACCCCCTATCTCCTTCCTTACCCGGCAGGTCCGATGCCCGTTCTGAGGGTTCGGAAGCCCGCACTGCGGCTACTTCCTCCCAAGGAGCGGGCTCTTCTCTCCTCCTGTCTTCCTCTGAGGAGGTTGACTTGGAGAGTGCGATTGAGGAGCCACTCCCTCAATCGCTGCAGTACGAGGAGCTTTTGGAGGTGGTTACTCGTGCGGTTGATAAGCTAAACATTGACTGGCCCGCCGAGGTAAAAGCTACTCCGCAGAGAAGCAAGTTAGATGAGCGTTTTCTGCGGAGTAAGCCTCCCACCTCCAATGAGGAGCCTTCCGTTCTTCCCCGATCTCCACTCAGAGATCTCGAGATCGTGGGAAAGACCGTTTTCGGCTCGCTTATTCGTCCCCGCCTCAGATTACTATGGAAATGTGGTGGGGCTCGATGAGCGAGCCTATAAGGCGATGCCCTGTGTGGAGCAGACACTTGCGAGCTATCTGTCTCCCGCCGGGGCATCGTCATTGAAGGCTCCCACCTTACCCTCTAAGCCGCTACGAACAACTTCAGCGCTTGTGGGTAAGGGGTACTCGGCAGCAGGTCAAGCTGGAGCATGTCTGCATACAATGTCAGTGCTCCAAGCATATCAGGCTGACCTGCTGAAGGGGCTAGCTGAGGGTGAGAAAGTAGATCTGGAGGAACTCCAAAGGACCGCAGATTTAGCTCTCCGTGCCACCAAAGAGACCGCCCGGGCAGTAGGGCGGTCTATGGCAGCCATGGTGGCCGCGGAGAGACATCTGTGGTTGACCCTGTCCGATATGAAAGAAAAGGACAGGGTCTTCCTTCTGGACGCCCCCGCTTCAGCCTTCTGGCCTGTTTGGCGACGCAGTAGACTCTGTCGTCAGCAGGTACCAGGAGGCTCGCAAACAGGCGGCGGCGTTCCAGAGGTTCCTCCCTCGCCGCTCTCTAGCCCCGACGGCTGCTGGGCGTGAGCAGCCGTCCCCGAGTACCAGCTCCTCGTACCGCCAAGTTCAAAAGCTGAGTGTCGCGACTCGCGCTCCCCCGTCCAGGGACCGAGACCCGCGGCACTCTAGGCCGGGGTCCTCCAAGGCGAGGCCCGACCTGAGGGTCGTGCTTCAGTCTAGGAGGGCCCAGGCCCCAAAGCGGTCCTGACGCCAGACCAGGGCCGCCGAGGGCAGCCCCTACCGGGGAGGAACGAGTCACACCGCATTACACGGTGGCCGTTTCTCCTCGGTGCCCTCGGGAGGTCGATTTGCTGTTCCTGCCAAGGTTACAGAACACAACGGCCTCCGACGAGCTTCTGCCCCGGATTTCTCCGCCCGGGAACGTAGCGGAACCAGGGTGCTCGTCACCCCCTCGGGGGGTCTCTAGAACAGTTAGCTCGGCAGTCTCCTGCCGGTCCGCCGTTACAGGTCTCCGAGCTAGTAGTTCAGTCAAATCCAGAGGCCAGCCTCGAGCGGCTGGTTCCCTTAGTAGACTATTTAGCAGCGTGGAAGCTACTGCCAAATGTGTCTGCATGGGTCCTGCGCACTGTAGAGAAAGGTTATGCTATTCAGTTCGGCGCTCCGCCGCCGCCTTTCGACGGGGTTTTTCCCACTCTGGTGGGCCCCAAGCAGGCTCTGGTCATGGAGCAGGAAGTAGAGACCCTTCTGAGGAAGGAGGCCATCGAGGTGGTCCCTCCTCACGCAAGGGAGTCCGGGTTCTACAGTCGGTACTTCATTGTTCCAAAGAAGGATGGGGGGCTGCAGCCGATCATCGATCTCCGTTGCCTCAATCATTCAGTCATGAAACTGAAATTCAAAATGCTTACAGTCAAGCAAGTAGTGTCACAAATCAGGTCCGAGGACTGGTTTGTGACGATAGACCTGAAAGACGCGTACTTTCATGTTTCCATCCTTCCTCAACACAGGAAGTTCCTGAGGTTCGCTTTCAGGGGCGAAGCTTACCAGTATCGGGTTCTTCCCTTCGGCTTAGCACTCTCACCCCGCACGTTTACGAAATGCGTAGATGCCGCCCTGGTCCCTCTTCGGCTTCAGGGCATTCGCATATTAAACTACATCGACGACTGGCTGATCCTAGCAGCGTCCGAGACTTTAGCGGCTCGACATCGAGATGTCGTTCTCGCCCACATGGAAACGTTGGGGTTAAGACTAAACGTCAAGAAAAGTGTACTTTCTCCATTACAGAGGACCACTTATCTGGGCGTGGTGTGGGATTCGACCACGATGCAGGCACGTTTGTTCCCTGCTCGTATTGTGTCGATCCTCACCGCAGTCAAGAGAGTCAAGCAGGGCCGGTCACTCACTGTCAAACAGTTTCAACAACTATTGGGTCTGATGGCAGCAGCGTCCAACGTGATACCTTTTGGCCTGCTGTACATGAGACCCCTACAGTGGTGACTCAAGTCAAAAGGGTTCTCCCCGAGGGGAAACCCGCTCCGCATGATCAAGGTCACGCGCAGAGGGCTACGTGCCTTAGACATGTGGAAGAAGCCGTGGTTCCTAAATCAGGGCCCGACTTTGGGAGCTCCTTGCCGCCGCGTAACGCTAGCGACAGATGCATCCCTCACTGGGTGGGGGGCGGTCATGAGTGGTCGCCCGCCCAAGGTCTGTGGACGGGTCGTCATCTCGATTGGCACATCAATTGCCTCGAGATGCTGGCCGTATTTCTAGCATTGAAGTACTTTCTACCAGACCTCAGAGATCGCCATGTGCTGGTTCGCACCGACAGCACAGCGGTGGTCTATTATATCAACCACCAGGGAGGTCTGCGGTCGCGCCCCTTATACAAGCTGGCGCACCAGATCCTTGTGTGGTCCCAGGACAAACTCCTCTCTCTTCGAGCAGTTCACATTCCTGGGCATTTGAATGTGGGAGCAGACATCCTGTCGAGACAGGGGCCGAGGCCCGGGGAATGGATGCTTCACCCAGAGGTGGTGGAGCAGATATGGGAGATCTTTGGGCGAGCCCATTAGATCTCTTTGCCACGAGGAGAATGC